>NC_139237.1:29531971-29825295 GCF_977018435.1 Lepisma saccharinum
TGTTACTTTCTATTAAGCCCGTTATCGATTTTTGTACCGTCACGGAAAACCCGGTAAATATTTTTGAATTCTTACTTCTTCGCTGAGACACGAAGTTTACAAGAAACTATAGACCAAGTAATACCATGTGTGTGAGGTTTGTATATAAGTAATGTTTAAATTATATTATATCTCCTATATCGTTACTTTCCATTAAGCCCGTTATCGATTTTTGTACCGTCACGGAAAACCCGGGAAATATTTTTGAATTCTTACTTCTTCGCTGAGAAACGAAGTTTACAAGAAACTATAGACGTAGTAATTTCAAGTGTGTGAGGTTTGTATAAGAGTAATGCTCCTATATTGTTACTTTCTATTACGCCTGCTATCGACTTTTGTACCGTCATGAAAAACCCGGGAAAAAGGTTTTGATTTCTTACTTCTTCGCTGAGACACGAAGTTTACAACAAACTCTAGACCAAGTAATTTCAAGTGTGTGAGGTTCTTATATAGTAATGTTTAAATTATATCTCCTATAATGTTACTTTCTATTAAGCACGTTATCGATTTTTGTACCGGCACGGAAAACCCGGGAAATATTTCTGAATTCTTACCTCTTCGCTAGACACGAAGTTTACAAGAAACTATAGACCAAGTAATATCAAGTTTATGAGGTTTGTATATAAGTAATGTTTAAATTATATCTCCTATATTGTTACTTTATATTAAGCCCGTTTTTCATTTCTGTACCGTCACGGAAAACCCGGGAAATATTTTTGAATTCTTATCTTTTCGCTGAGACACGAAATTCACAGGATACCATCAACCAAATATTATGGAGTATGTGAGCTTTGTATCTAAGTAATCTTTCAATAAAATTTTCTTAATGATTACTTTATATTAAGCCTGTTTTTTTAATTCCTGCACCTCTACGCAAAACAAGGGAAATTTTTTTAATTTTTAATTCTTCGTTCCGACACGAAATTCACAAGAAACCATCGACCAAATATTATCGAGTTTGTGAGGTTTGAATCTAAGTAATCTTTAAATAAAATATTCTATCTGATTACTTCCATTAAGCCCGTTTTTCAATTTTGTACCGCTCAGAAAACCCGGGAAATATTTTTGAATTCTTACTTCTTCGCTGAGACAGGAAATTTAAAAGAAACTATAGACAAAGTAATTTCAAGTGTGTGAGGTTGGTATATATGTAATTTTTAAATTATATCTCTTATGTTGGTACTTTCTATTAAGCCCGTTATCGATTTTTGTACCGTCACGGAAAACCCGGGAAATATATTTGAATTCTTACTTCTTCGCTGAGACACGAAGTTTACAAGAAACTATAGACCTAGTAATTTCAAGTGTGTGAGGTTTGTATATAAGTAATGCTTAAATTATATCTCCCATATTGTTACTTTCTATTAAGCCCGTTATAGATTTTTGTACCGTCACGGAAAACTCGGGAAATATTTTTGAATTGTTATTTCTTCGCTGAGACACGAAATTCAAAAGAAACTTTTCACCAAATTGTATCGAATGTGTGAGTTTTGTATCTAAGAAATCTTTAGATAAACATATATTTCCTATTACTTTCTATTAAGCCCGCCTTTGATATTTTTACTGTCACGGAAACGCGCTAGATATTTTTGAATTCTTACTTCTTCGCTGAGACACGAAATTTTAAAGAAAGCATCGACCAAATATTATCGAATGTGTGAGGTTTGTATCTAAGTAATCTCTATTTAAAATATTCTATGTTAATACTTTCTTTCAAGCCCGTTATTTCATTTTTGTATCGTCACGAACAAAACGGGAAATATTTTTGAATTCTTACTTCCTGTCTGAGACATAAAATCTTCTATGTGATTACTTTCTATTAAGCCTATTTTTTATTTTTGTATTGTCACTAAAAATCCAGGATTTTTTAAAAATTCTTTCTTCTTAGCTGAAACACGAAATTTACAAGAAACTAAGGACCAAATATTATCCAGTGTGTGGGTTCTGAATCTAAGTAATCTTTAAATAAAATATTCAATGTGATTACTTTCTATTAGGCCGTACCGTCTCGAGAAATCCGATTTTTTTTATTGTTACTTCTTTACTGAGACACGAAATTCACAAGAAACTGTTGACCAAATATTATCGAATGTGTGACTTTTGTATCTAAGTAATCTTTAAATAAACATATATTTCCGATTACTTTCTATTAAGCCCGTCTTTGATATTTGTACCGTCACGGAAAATCCGGGATGTAATTTTTAATTCTTACTTCTTCGCTGATACACGAAGATTACAGGAAACAATGGGCCAAATATTATCGAGTGTGTGAAGTTTGTTTTTAAGTAATCTTTATATAAAATCCTCTATGTGAATACTTTCTATTAAGCCCGTTTTTTTTATTTTTGTACCGTTACGGAAACCCCTAAGACTATTCTGAAAATATTTTTTTTTCGCTTCGATGTATTAATTCGTATGAATTCATGGACAAAATGTTATTATGTTGGTGAGTTATAAGGCTATTTAATCGTTCCTGTAATATTTCATGGACTATATCTATGTATGAAGTCCCTTTTTTATTTTTGTGCTGTTAGGGAAAAAACGGGAAATATTTCTTAAATTATTTCTTCCTCTGTAACAAACGCAGTTCATAAGATAATATGGGTCAAATATTATCACAAGTGTGAGGTTTATATTTGATAAATTTTTATATATTGATTTATATGCTAATGCGTTATATTAACTCTTCTTGATTTGAGAACCGTTACGGAACACCTAGAATTTTTTAAAATAAGTTTCGTTTCCTGTTGAGAGGCTCTTTTTCACAACAAATGTGAATTTTTTTCTTCAGCTTTTTGTGTAATAATATCAAATCAAAACTTAATGGGCATGTACTTTATATTATATCTTTTTGAATTTTTCCTCAACGTAACTTACCGAAAATAACATTAACATACTTAGCGTCAGCTTGGTATAATCGTATCGTTCCTTTAGGAACTCAGGGATCTTAACCCGGGACCATTAAATGTCCCACGAGTAGCGATAGCGTCTTACATCGCAGGTGTTCGCTAGGAGAATAACTCTTATGTGAGAAGTTGTACTTGAATAGCAGTGAATGGCAATGAATACTCAATACACAACTATATTGGATTTAGGTCTCACTACCATTGTATCGGCACGTTGTTAGGAAAATACCTGTATTCAAGTAGAAGCTAAATATCTCCGGTTATTTCGTGTATCAGCGAAGAAGTAAGAATTAAAACATGTTTCCAAGATTTTTCGTGATGAGTAGTAATAAATACCATAGGATGAGGACAAAAAATCGTACAAATGAAGAGTTCATATGATTAACTGACCGATTTGGCTATACTTAAAACTGTGTCAAGATGCCCATATGAGTCAATTGCCCCAAGTGTGATACACTGTCAAATCGAAAGAATCCTGAATTCTAGTGTACAAATGAAGAACTCTTAACAGACTAATTTGGCTTCACTTAAAACTATATCAAGTTGTGCATAAGAGCCTATTGCCTACAGTGTGCTACTCTGTCAAAATCCCAAGAATCCCGAATTCTAGTGTACAAATGAAGAACCCTCAACAGACTGATTTGGCCATGTGTACAAAAGCTGCATCTGTCAGTCTGTTGTCTATAAGCCTGCTAAAAATATAGCCCTTTTGCTTACACAGTAGTACACTGTAATATATGCTTAAATACTTGTTCAGAGTATTAATATGTTAACCCAAATATTTTAATTGGGCACCAGGCTCAACTCATATATCTAATACTAAAATAATGCATTGTACAGAGGTCTTCTAAAATTGCTCTGTGACTCTCTCGTTTCTTATATCATAAACATATGATTTCTGACCTATAAGAATAACACTGCATATTTTGTTGGCAGGTGGTGTATCATGGAATTCACAAATTATTTTAATATTTGTCCTGTCATTAACTACAACCTGTTTGCGTTTTGAGGTGTTGATTACAAACATCGATCTCTGTGCTTTGAATTCATCGGGTGAGTAATACATGTCGGTATCGCCTGTAGTGACTCTTTTGTATGCTGTGTAGGCCTCGTATAATTTAAGAAAATCATCTTTGGTCATGTCTAAATTATAATTTTCTCTAGGAAACACCTCGTTTCGGCCATTTTTAAGATATATGTTCTTTATGTTACAGCTATCGAACTTACTTGAATTTTTTGCTGATTGTTGTCTCGACCAGTCTGAAACAGCACCACCACAAAATCTGGCATGTCATATTGTATACTGGAGAATGAGTTTGTAGCATCAAATTCATAAGAGCTACCAGTAACAGGTTTCTGGACACATTGATATGTATAAAATTGTAAAGGTACCTGTGGATTTTTAGTATACCTGCTTTGTATTTAAGAGCATAGCTGGCCTCATATTCAACAACCGGGATTCTTAGCTCCATAGTCTGAATAAGACATTTGCCTTCGTCAGGTAGGGTATTAGGCAGAGCTGCACCAGTACAGTTTAATGTACAATACCGCATCAAAGCATTATTATCATTGGCGGCTCTTCGAAATGTGATTCTTAAACCACCCTTCCACATAATGTCTTTGTAATCTGAGAAAAATCCAGGTAACAGGCGCATCGGGAACAATACAGTGTGGCCCTTGGTTAATATTTTATCACCAGCCTCAAATCCACCTATTTTGTAGTAAGAAGCCTCGGTCTTGGATAAGTTCAGTGTGGCCAAAGCTGTAGTGTAATACCAGGAGAGTCTAATATGTTTATGACAACACCATGCTTTCTGATCTCGATTTGAGAAAACAGATGCGGTACAAAATTGTCTACTAGTCTCATATTTGAGTTAGCCGGATAATCTGTACCATCGAGCTTTACAACATCAAACTTGATATATAGGTCTGCTCTGTGGGGGTGTATAAAGCCATCACCTACGTTAAGGTCAACCTCAATCTCTGTGTTAGGCTGATTCAAATTGGCAAAGGGCCTACGGTTCGGGGGGAACGACTGTAGCTCGTAACTCTCGATATGCTCCATTTTTTAGTATATATTTTATTTATATATTAATCTCTATGATGGTGGTTGTTGTGGCTCCGGCAAAATCAACTAATTCTTCTTTTTCGTTAGTGACCACCAACTCAATGTAGTCGATTCTATTATGGCACACCGGAAAATACAATGTTGGTGATGGAGTGTAAATGATTGGCTCCATAAATTCAGAGTTATTTTTGAATGTTGCGATGATGCCAGTTTGTTTGTGAGTGCCTATGCCATCCGATTTGGTGAGCATACCCTCGGCCACATTACAGTGAATATTCAGAGTCTCTATAGCTAAGAATTTAGGTATATTAATAGCAGTGTGTTTGATGGCTAGTTCAAGTTTTGTATTGTTCTGGAAACCCAATAGCTCTCCTATAGTACCCAGATCTACTGTCTCTGTAGCAGACACAATCTCTACTCTGCGAGTGACAGAATTTTGAGTTAACACTATACCTCTGGGTAACTGAGCATGATTATACTGCCCTGGAGTGATGACAATGTTTTGGTCACCAACTGTGATTGTTTTGTTATGGTGTGTAATATTGGGGATCAAGTACATGCCGTAGAATGCTCTGAGAGCTATTGTTTTGGGGTATACTATATCATCATGTAGTCTGAGTTTCAATATTGAATTCTGGCTGGTCAGATGGAATATGCCCATGATGTTTTAGATACCACAGGGCTTTTTGAAAATCTTCAATTGATGGTTTATTTATTTGGGACAGATATCTAAGACCAGATAAACACAGATGTCCACAATTAATATCTTCAAAATTTTGAATACGATAGTCATTGTAATACAGATTATGAGATTTTAGATATTTTACTATGTTATTAGGTGGAATCCCCCCAAACGAATCGAACACAAAGGCCTTCTTGTTTGAATATTTAAGAAAGCAGATCCAGTGTGTGCCCTGATTTTTGTATTTATCCAAATTGACTATGACACACTCTTTTTGGAGTGATTGTTCTGGTAAAGAATCAAACATGTACACACCTCTAAAATTTCTGATGCCCAGTGGTTTGATTAAAGCTTCGATATTTTGGTTGGTAAGCGGCACTTGTTTTTTTTAACGTAATCATGACTTTTTTAAGACCTTTGCCTTGTCTCTCTATGGCCAGATTATGGCGCTTCAGTTCATCTAATTCTGCCTTATTTTTTCGCATCTATTACTGTTTTTGCTATGGCAGCTGATCCCCCTGCTAAGCTACAAACTGCTCCTAGTGCTGCTAAGATAGCCGGGATACTAAATATGAAGCACACTATATGCGATTTTTTCTCCTGGAATGCTGTAACTTTTTTAATTGGGGTGTAGTAAGTAACAATTTCATACCGTGGCCCTTGGCAAGACAAGAGCTTTCTCTCTTACGCTGGTTTTTGGTTAGAAGACTATCGATAGTTCCAAGTGATTTGAGACCCGCATATGGTATCTGATACATAACACCCTTGGCTTTCATTGTAGGTTTATTATATACATATTCTGGGATTGACTAGCTCAATTAAGTTGTAGCCAGTCTATTTAATCTATTACAACCCCCACCCTAGTATTTGTCTGGTATTCATAGCTATGGTGGTCCCCAACGCTGCTATTCTCTCACTCAAAGAAGCATCTCTGCTTACTAATCTACCGAATGCAGCCTCTTCTAATTTTCTGTCTCCCACATGTCGCTTGTCAAGATCAGAATGTGTGTTTTATGCTATGTCATGGTCTCTACAAGCAGCGTCTAGGGGATTAACACCAGGGTCCCCATGTTTAATCTATGGTCTAGTTTGTTACAGGGAACACAATACTGATAGCCTGGTATGTGTAGCTCAAATGGCAGCTTGTTTATGATGTCATTAACCAGCCCCCGACCCTCAGAGATATTCCAAAATTTAGGCGGTCGAGTATTAATAACTTTTATAAGATAACCAATCCCCTTAGTATCGTTGACTATAAAATTAGACAATTTGGTGGCTATCATGTCCATAATTCCAACCTTTTCATTGTAAAAAGGCATTTTCTTCGCCAGCTATTACCAGCAGCCTATCTACAAGTTTCCTGACATCATTAACCCAGACAAATTCTTTAGGCAGGGTGCTGTACTGTTTGATTCCGCTACCTGTCTTGATATGTGACCATATGGGCTTGATTAAGTTGTTGTATTTTGCTCCACTGCTAGACTTGACTCTTTTTGTGTAGGATCGTTGTTTTGGTACAGGGCATCCTATTTTATTAGTATTTCTTTGTAGTACTCATAGTCTTGATCTGTATAGTTGTCAGGCCGTTTACGAGTCATCAGTTCCCACAATCCAGGTTTTCCAGGATACTTAACAAAACCACCTCTTTCTCCAAGGTGAGATTCTGAATACAATCAGATCATCGCCCATAAATGTTACCCTAAAATTGCCAATTTTATGTATGATGCTACCGTGACGCTCTGTGTCAGCATATAAACCGAAGACCTCATCTTTCTTGTCTTTAGGTGTGCTTAAATATTTTTTAGCAAGAAGGCCCAATTCAATAGGATCCTGACTAGCTTCGATTCTTCGACGACGAACAGGACTAGGTGTATGAATACTAGAAAGTGGGGTGATTGGATAATCTAATATGTTCCCAGCAGCTACCGGCACAAGCTGTGTGATCAAATTTTGGTTCTGCTCTGTAACAGCTTTGATATTTTTACCCAGTTCACCAATAGCATCAATAATAGGCTGTTCTGTGCGCTTGTGTTGTTCATAAAAACCTCGGTTATCTGATTTCCATCCCTTGAATCGTTTTACAAGATAGTCTCTTAATTTAAGATCGTCAACGATTGGTCGTTTCATGGTTGTTTATATACGTCTCTACGTCTAGAAAATTGTTGATTTTGCTCCTATATTTACCACTATTGGGCTTTCTTGTCATATCGATTGTGACAAACCCGCAGCTGTCCTGGTTCCAGCACCTACCACAAAACTTAGAAAAATCTTTATAGCTCAAGTCCCCACCTATATACTCATCATGTATGTGTTTGAGGTTAGTATGGTCTTGACGAAACACACATATAAAATTGCTGTTGTCTCGTAGCAGCTGTTTTGGTATTTTGGAAAAGGTCTGTGCCAGGTAGAAGCAATCTACGTTTTTGTGTCGCCCCTGTGTAAAAAAAATTCTAACCTCGTTTTGGTTATCCAGTATAATGTCATCAAACACAACATCAGAGTTATCGAGACAGTCATCGAGTGGCTTAACATCTGATTCAAAAGTGGCTATATCCAGTCCATCGTATAGCTTCATCAGCTGCTGATATTTTAATTGTTCTAAGCTTTTAGAGAAGACGTACAAGTGTCTGTTTTTCCAGTCTAACCAGTTGGGTGCCAGTAAAAAATTATCAACCAGTAGCGTTGTTTTACTACAACCCGATGGCCCAACAATAAGACAACGAATATTATCAGGTAGCAGATTGCCATTTCTCTTAGTCTGCTGTTCAGGCTCTGGTAGTCGCTTTATAACATCCCAGGTGTTCATAGTATCACTTTGTCTGCCTCGATCCAGCTGTGTTCTGGGAGACCTAGCCATTTGACCACTATCTTGTTGCCTTTTCTGCGAATGACTTTTTCTATGAGATAAGTGTCAGGCTGTTTAGTTTTGCTGAGTTCTTCTTCATAGGATCGGCCTTTGAGGATTTTGTTGTGATTGTCTTTTATTATATAAGTGTTACGGGTCCCAGGTTTAACTTGAACTACCGTAAATAATTCAGTGCTCCAGTGTCTAGTAAAGCCTCTTTTGAATATGTGTTTATATTTACTAATCCTCACTTGATCACCTATCTTGTATTTAGGTATTCTGCTTGTTGGCTGATATCTCGGATAGTAAACAGTGTTGATCAAGTGCTGCTCGTCAGATTTGGTTACGTCAGATGGCTTCTTATTAATTGTGGTGTGGACCGAGTTGTTATACTGATCTAGAAGTTCTGGTATCATAGCAAACCATTTATAATTACCTTGAAGCGTAAATTGCTTATACATATGACTTTTTAGGGTCCTGTTGAATCTTTCTACAATAGAGGCTTTGAGATCGCTGTAACTTGAGTAATGTCGTATTGACTGGCTCTTAACAAATTGTTGAAACACCAAATTATAGAATTCTTTGCCATTATCTGTTTGTAGATAGCGCGGTAATCTGCCACTCTGATTGATGATTGTCCTAAAAGCTTCTGTAACACAGGCTCCAGTCTAGGATTTGAGTGGCACAGCCCAGGCATATTTCGAAAATGTATCTATGACAGTAAGTAGATATTTACAGCCCTTGTTGATCTTGTCTATGTTTTTCAGCTGTCCACTTGCCATCTCAACCAAGTCAGCCTGCCACAAATCGTCTATGCCTTTTGTAACCACTGGCAGTCGCTTATAGTTACGTCTGGCTGGTCTGTGTAGCTCGTCAACTATGATTTGTCTAGACATAGTACGTAAACAAGAATATTGCAACTATGGGGTGTTCAGCAGCTGATACTACAGGATTTTCTAAATACAGCTTATCCCCTATTTGTATATTAAATTCGAGAGAGCCATCATCTTCAGCATAGGCTGTTTCTAGTGTATAGGGGTCTGTAAAATCCTCTAACTCCACACTGGTGACCTTTGGTATGTTGTCAGCATTGGCTATTGACAAGGTAGGGTAGTGGTGTGCCTGTGGGTGTAACCAGTATTTGATCTTGACCGGTCTGAGTGTGCCTCTTACGAAGAACTGGTAATAAAATTGAGCAGGGGACAACATATACAGTTTGCCACCTGGTGTAAACGGTGATTCATATTCTCTGTTGGGGACACTGTACAATTCAAGAATTACTGTGTGCTTAGGATTCTCGATTAGGCCAGTAATTTCTTTTTCTGCTGTAAGCAATCTACTTATTACAGATTGAAGGTGCTCATTGATAGTCCTAACAACATCGTCGTGGCCCGCTTTGATTTTTATGTCCACAGCAAGTTTTTTGTATTGTTGCACAATCTCTTGAAGCTGTGTGGCAAAAACAGACAGAGCATTTGCTTGGTTGGATTCTAGGGTCCCTAACTGTTGCTTGATGTTGGCTACAATTTGCTGTAGATTTTCAACAACAGCCAATTTTGAACTTTGAACTGTAAGATCATGGACTTGGGTTCTGATATCTTCAGATAGGGCATGCAGTTCGCTAATATGTTGATTCGTTGGTAGAGTGGACACTGTCTGAGTAAGCTGTTTGATCTCTGTCTGGATATTCTTGATGTCTTCTGATTTCAGTATGCGATTCACGGCTATTTTAATATTTT
Source organism: Lepisma saccharinum (assembly GCF_977018435.1). NCBI lineage: Eukaryota > Metazoa > Arthropoda > Insecta > Zygentoma > Lepismatidae > Lepisma > Lepisma saccharinum. The sequence goes on from NC_139237.1 coordinate 29,542,251, forward strand.
TAAGTTCCTGTGATGTAGGCAGATTGGCCTCCGTATTCTGCAGAGACTCAAGGGCCAATTTTACAGCATTTAATTCAGTAGCATCAGCTACACTACGCATAGCATCTTGGAGCAGGGCTACGTCTGCCTGAGTAGGTGTTTGAATATCATCGATCAAGTGATGAAAATGGGATAGCTCGGATTCGGTGTTGAAGTTTTCAAGTTTGGTGATCTGTTGCTGGACACTGGCAAGGGTGTCTACGATACCAGGTAAACGGGATTCTAGAGTTTCTTGTACATTTGTCAGATCATTTTGTACTGCTGCTATGGTACCCTCAAGATCGCTTATGGCACTCTGAATTTTTCCAAAATCTTCATATGTCTCGAGTTGCAGCTTGATGTGGGCAACACTACGAGTGATAGCACTCAGAGCATCAGAAGATGGTAGGTTGCCCATAAAGTTCTCGAGTGTCTCGATTTTTTCTTTAACCTCGGCTATGGCATTGTTTAAGGGGTCCAGATTAGGTATCTGTAGTGATTGAATCTGTTTTTTTAAAGCAGAAATCACTAGATGAAAATCATCTTGGGACTTTATGCTTTTGACAATTATTTGGAGCTGTGTCTGGACACTACCAATCAGCTCCTCTAGTTGGTGTTTCAATTGCTCAGAGTTGATAGCCTGGGTCTTAAATTTGGCTTGAAGAGCTGCTATAGCTTCCTCTAAACTTTGAAAATTATCTAATGTGTCCAAGTCAGTATATTTCTGAAGCAGCAATTTGAGTTCAGAGTCAATTTTAAGAAGAGGGTCCATGCATTGTGATTGTAAATTGGTAATCTCTAGTTGAAGACTGGCATTGAGTGTAGTTTGTAGAGCTTGTAAATCACTTCTTAATTTTTTGACTCTGACATCAAGCATCAGAATCTCATCACTGTGATCTTCGCGCCTTGTATGTCCAAATATATCGTTAGGCATTGTGTGTGTGTTTTTTTAACGGTTATTTATTATAGAGTATCTGATTCTTAATTATATAAAAAAAGGTATAAGCTTGTCGTAGTGTCCCGGGACCTCAATATATAAACAGTCACCGGCAGAGACAGTATATACAGTGCCAGAAACCATGTTTGACGGCTTAATTCTGTAAATATTTTTGCCTATTGAAACCTTGACATTGCCCTCGGGGGTTGTAATAAATTGTAATTGACCACCTACAGGTAACTGTTAAATATGTACAATGTTTTACCCGTATTAACATCAACATCTGTAAGTATGCTATTCAGGTGAATAATTAACAAAGCACTTAGTTTAGATATTATATCAGAAGAGGGTTGTGGTGTTGGCAGGTCCATAATAGCCTGTTTTTTGAACCCAAATAAGTTCATCGGCATGTTTATTTATTGTAAACCATGCTCCGTGATTGGGCATTGCTTGCCACTTATCAAGTCACAATAACCCCATGGTAGAGTATGTATATCCAGAGCCACTTTTCTTACAATATTTGTGGTCAACAAGTGATCCACACTCTGGATTCTACATTCTGATGTTCTGATTGTGCTATATGATTTGAGACAATCTAAATAATCTTTAAATCTGAGCTCTTTGTCCACAGTTACTCTACCAATGCCCTTGGCTTTTTTGGTGACAGCACCACTGGATGTTTCAAAGCTGTACATCTTGGCCATTAACCCAGCAAATGCTACAATACCATCGCCAAGTGTCTCGTCTTTTAACTTGCCAGGCACCTTTTTGTTGTGGGGTTGAATATTCAGATGGCCAGGCAATTCGCTAGTATCGAAATATTCAAGCAATGCAGACTGTGCTATATCTTGATAGACATCTTCTGTCTGAATATCAAGAATAAAGCTATCTGTGTCCATATATATCAGTCTTATACGATCACCATAAAAAGGCTTCAGCACATCGTAATATAGCTCCAGCATGTGTAATTTGGCCAATTCTAATATTACAGCCCCTACATAAATAGGCTTATCAAACTTGATCTTAGTTTTTTTCATGTTGAAGAGTGCCAGAATGTCATCATAAATTTTTCTGTAGTTGAAATTAGGCTTTGCTACCAACTTTTTGCTTTGGCTGGGGTCGGTAACCAACTTGACATCAGTATGCTATCTGACATTTTCTATGGTCTTACCATACACCGAATTGACCATCAATTTGAACAAGGTCTTATCAAATTGTGTTATCGCACATGTTCGAAGCTCGGTATCTGTATCAATATATGGCTTCAACCATTTTGAGTGCCTGAACCTTAAGACTTTGCCAACCTTGCTTACTTTAACACCATGACGCATCAGGAACTGGTGGTTCTTGTAGTATATGCCATAACCCTGTTTTGGTTTTAGAGTCATCATTAGCTTCTTCTGTTTAGAGCCAGGTGAACACTCGACCTCAGGAATTGGCGGCAGATCAGAAAAATGGCTGTGCAAATTATCAGGAATTGTCAGATCAACCTCTAAGAACAGGCCATAGTCACTGTCATCAAAGTCTTGAAGATCCTCAATGTTGAAATCTTCGACCCACTCAAGCCCTGCGTATGGCAGTTTATCCATCATAGCATAACCATATAGGCTGTTGGCATCCACATAAAGTATATAGTTTGATGGTCGCGCAGAATCATAATTGGGAACACACTTGTTGTTGGCTCTGGCATATCTTTGAGAACATTGTACCATGCCCCCTCGTATACATTGTTCAATAAACAGATACATGTCCTGGTCCTGGATCAAATCCAATTTTATTTTAGTGTTCAGAAACATCGCAGACCATGCTAGGCCTGGAGCACTGTAAAATAGACCGGGTCAAGGTAATAATTTTGGATTGAGGATGCTCTAAATGCCTCAATAACATCGGCTAAGAGCGTCACATCGAGTGTCAAATAGTATTTATGATAATCACCAAGATTCTGACAATTTAAGTTGGTCCACATCAACTGGGCATGGCGATAATCATAATTACTAATTACTGATGCTCTGAGCTTGCTATAGAACTCTTGTTGCGGTGGCAGAGCACGCTCGTCAAATTTGGAAAAATCGGTAACATAGTCGTATGGATATACACCCTTACGCCTAAGCAATTTCAGGTCCAAATTTGGAAACATAGCACATGTGATTTTGAATTGGGCATCAGATAATTGACTGGCCAGAGTGGCAAGGCTAGCCGACAGAAATCTATATGAATCTAGAAATCTTAAGTGTATAGGCCTACCATCAACACTAATTATTTTGCTAATAGCAATATATTTTTCGTCATTTTCTGCTAAAATATTTAAATTCTGCTTGTCAAACCCCTCGTATCTGATCAGATGATGGAAATCATAATTGGATGCCCCGTGACAAAATATCGGAACAAATTTCGGTCTCTGGATCTTAATATTACAGCTACTACATAGATCAATTTTGAATTTACCATCTGTATGGGAATGGTGAGACACTTTGATATTTATGTCCGAAAATTCAGAATTCCATACCGGGCATTTTTCTGCATTGTTGAAATCTTCGATCTGATCCTCTGTTAAAGGCATCATAGGTTTTGATTTTAACAACACATTAGAGGCTATGCAACGGCACTCATTTTCTATTTTATGTGCAAATTCTTTGATGGCATCTGGTCCCATGTATAAATATTTATTACTAACAACACCATTTTGTACAACCACATAATAAAAACTAGAAGGTTCATGTAGCTGATACGATGTACTTGAAGATTCATCAGAATCTGGGCTGCAGAATGCAAAGGATTTGAGATTCGATTCAAAATCACAGACTATATACGCTGGGTGCCCCAACAAGGCTTCGAATTTTTTGAATTCGGCATTTTTATTTGGTTTAGGCATAACCATATGAACAGGTTTATGGTTGCCACAGTATTTTAAATGTTCAACCAACTTGTTTTTAGCAATTTCGGTATTCCGTTTACGAACGCCATTTACTATTTTTTGATCATCAAATACAGTCAAAACATCTTCGACACAACTTGTATATTGTATTAGATTTGTCTAGTTGTTTTCTGACTAAAGCTTCAAGATCGCGTATCAGAGCGTAATGGTATGTACCGTCCTCTTCAAATAAGAGCAGATCTATCGGGACAGCAGAATCATCATCAAGTGTACTGATTCGGACAGGTTCTATCAAGCAATTGCCATGAGCAGTAGAATTAATAAACACATTAATAGATAACGGCATACCGTTGATATCTCTGGCTTTTTTTTTCAAATTTATCAATATTCTGAACAGACATTGGATATTCTAAGCCCTCCATAGCGTCATCAAAATCATGTTCACGCGGTGTATAATGACTTATTCGCTCTGGATGGTTTAAAACTGGAAACAAAGCCGTCAAAATACACCACTTAAAGCTTTTCTGATCATCATTTTTTTAGGATAACCACCGCTTTTTTTTTTTTTTTTATATTGTCAGGTAATGGCAGATATCTAGAACCTTGTATCGGTCTGAATTCGGAAATATTAACATAGAGCTTGTGTGGAGATCAACAAAGGCTCCAACCCGATTCCTTAGCAGAAAACTCAGAGTGTTTGATAAGCAATTGGTCTATCAACCTTCATAGTATTTCGTCCGAGTTTATATTTGAGTATACAGATACAGTTTCTGTTATATGGGGCTGTGTAAATTTTGTGCCGTTTGATTTCTTATATTGAGTATACAATTTCAGAGATAGCTTATAAGAGCCATTTTGTGCATTTAGAATAGCCTGCACTTCAGGATTTTTACTGTTCAAAAAATTTCTAATAATACATTTTGGCTCTGATACAGAACAGAAATCACTAAGTTGACCGTTAAAACTACTATGGATGAGTGCATTGCGTAGCTGCTTTGCTGGTCTAGTATTATCGGATGTATCAAACTTTCTTTTTAGACCAGATGAGGATGTAGATGGCTGTGATGAAGTAGAAGGCTGTACATAACAAGTATACTTATGCCTATTATAATATGCTTTGCTAAATATTTTATGGCATTTTGAGCACATTATAGTAGGCTTTCTACATTTCTTAGGATCACAATTATGCCGGTGCCTAGCCCAATTAGAACTAGATATATTCTTATTACACTGATTACAATATTTCTGATTTTGCATTTTTTTTGTTGTAGGTTTATTATATAAGATTTCTTGGGCGGCCAAACACAGAAATATGGATAGTATGCCAAAACAATTATAGCAGCAGTTGGTGGCTGAGCGGGTTCTCTTATACCCAGACAACAGCAGACAACAACAGACTTGACAAACGTGTCGTACAGCCCAAAATTGAGTACAATTATATTCTACCAAATAGAATTATCCAAAACGCCAATCAGTTTGGATTTGCCCACTCCAATAGACAATTTAAGTACTAGCAAATGCTTAACAGCATACAGCTATTCATAAATATTCCAGAGTCCAGCATTTGCTCATATGTTTTTAAAGACACAATTCTAGAGTTGTTGTTGGGATCCGAACCACTTGTGCTTCTACCGGGTATCAAACCCGGGACACCCTTGATTACAAGCCGGCGACACTATCGTTGCGCCATCGGGGGAGGCCTATACACTCCACCGGGTATCAAACCCGGGACCCCCTTGATTACAAGGGAGGGACACTATCGCTGCGCGATCGGGGGAGGCCTATACAATTCTAGAACTCGACATCTGTCGCACAACCAAAGTTATGTAAGCCAATAGAATCGGCACAATTCCTCAACATCAAAAGGCCGAGCAGTTTGGGATATGTTTTCTGTGCAACAGGCAACAAGGTATTACAAGGCAGCAAAGCTACCACTTCTCCACCAAGTATCAAACTTGGGAGCCCCTTGATTACAAGGCGGCGACACTATCTCTGCGCCATCGTGGAGGCCTGCAACCCGGGACCCCCTTGATTACAAGGCGGCGAAACTTTCGCTGCGCTATCGGGGGAGGCCTTCATTTCACCAAGTATCAAACTTTGGAGCCCCTTGATTACAAGGCGGCGACACTATCGCTGCGCCATCGGGGAGGCCTACACTCCACCGGGTATAGAACCCGGGAGCCATCAGCTGATATCAGCTGTATTACAGTCAGAAGTTGGAGTTCCGAATCTGCGGTGAATATTTTCAAAGTCCGACCTGGGCTGATATTGTTCAGAGCATAGAATTCTACTGCTTTGGTCTGTTGTCCGGGTGACGGAGTCAAAACATTACCGTGGGGTTTTTCCAAATACTCAGTCTGTTGTCTAGATGACGGAGTCAAAACATTACCGTGGGTTTTTTTCTAATGTGGGTTTTTTCCAATTGAAGTGCCAACTCATGTCCGGTTACAGACCGAGTATTGATTTTTTTTTCCGGCGGCAGTTCTGAGCTACAGCATATCACAAAAGTTTTGCCCATGTTAGCAACTACAGGGTATTACAAAAGTTTATCTTGTATTTTATTATTTAAGCATATATTACAGTGTACTACTGTGTAAGCAAAAGGGCTATATTTTTAGCAGGCTTATAGACAACAGAGTGACTGATGCAGCTTTTGTACACATGGCCAAATCAGTCTGTTGAGGGTTCTTCATTTGTACACTAGAATTCGGGATTCTTGGGATTTTGACAGAGTAGCACACTGTAGGCAATAGGCTCTTATGGACAACTTGATATAGTTTTAAGTGAAGCCAAATTAGTCTGTTAAGAGTTCTTCATTTGTACACTAGAATTCAGGATTCTTTCGATTTGACAGTGTATCACACTTGGGGCAATTGACTCATATGGGCATCTTGACATAGTTTTAAGTATAGCCAAATCGGTCAGTTAATCATATGAACTCTTCATTTGTACGACTTTTTGTCCTCATCCTATGGTATTTATTACTACTGTGATGGTACAAAAACAAAAAAACTGGCTTAATTGAAAATAATTATATAGATGACTTTATATAAAGAATACTTAGATACAAACCTCACACATTCCATAATATTTGGTGTATAGTTTCTTGTGCATTTCGTGTCTCAGCGAGGAAGTAAAAATTCAAAAATATTTCCAGGGTTTTCCGTGACGGTACAAAAATAAAAAGGAGGCTTAATTGAAGATAATTAAAGAGAAGATTTTATTTAAAAATTAATTAGATACAAGCCTTACACACTCGATAATATTTGGTCGATGGTTTCTTGTGAATTTCGTGTCTCAGCGAAAAATGTAAGAATTCCTCGACGGTACAAAAATAAAAAAGCGGCCTTTATAGAAAGTAATTATATAAATGAATTTATAAAAAGATTAGATAGATACAAATTTCACACATTCGATAATATTTGGTGTATAGTTTCTTGTGAAATCCGTGCCTCAGTGCAGAAGTAAGAATTCAAAAATATTTCCCTGGTTTTCCGTGACTGTACAAAAATTGAAAATGAGCTTAATAGAAAGTGACAGTATAGGAGATATAATATAAACATTACTTATATACAAATCTCACACACTTGATATTACTTGGTCTACAGTTTCTTGTAAACTTCGTGTCTCAGCGAAGAAGTAAGATTTCATAAATATTTCCCGGGTTTTCCGTGACGGTACAAAAATTGAAAATGAGCTTAATAGAAAGTGACAGTATAGGAGATACAATTTAAACATTACTTATATACAAACCTCACACACTTGATATTACTTGGTCTATAGTTTCTTGGAACTTCTTGTCCCAGCGAAGATGTGAGAATTCAAAAATCTTTCCCGTGTTTTCCGTGACGGTACAAAACTCACAAATGGGCTTAAAATAAGTTAATCGCATAAAAGATTTTCTATAAGGATTACTTTGATACAAATCTCAGAAATTTGATAATGCCTGGTCAGTAGTTTCTTGTGAATTTCGTGTCTGAGAGAAGAAGTAAGAATTCGAAAATATTTCCCAAGTTTTCCGTACCGGTACAAAAATCAAAAACGGGCTTAATAGATAGAAATCATACCAAATTTTTTATTTAAGGATTACTTAGATAGAAACCTCACACACTCGATAATATTTTGTCAATAGTTTCCTGTGAACTTCGAGTCTCTGCGAAGAAGTACGAATTCAAAAATATTTCCGGAGTTTCCCGTGGCGTTACAAAAGTCCAAAATGGTCTTAATAGAAAGTAATCACATATAAAATTTTATTAAAAGATTACTTAGAATCAATCCTCACACACTCGATAATATCTTGTTGATAGTTTCCTGTGTATTTCGAGTCTCAGCGAAGAAGTAAGGAATTAAAAAAAACTTCCCGGATTTTTCGTGAAGGTACAAGAATCATAAACGGGCATAATAGGAAGTAATTATATAGATGTTTTTATATAAAGATTACTTATATACAAACCTCACACATTTTAGATAACATTTGGTCCATAGTTTGTTCCGAATTTCGTATATTAGCGATTAAGTAAGAATTCAAAAATATTTCCAGGGTTTTCCGTGACTGTACAAAAATATAAAACGGGCTTAATAAAAAGTAATCACATAAAAGATTTTATTAAAAATTACTTAGATTTGGAACTCTCACTCTGGATAACAATTGGTCGTTGGTCTCTTGGGAAGTTCGTGTCTCAGCGAAGAAATAAGAATTCCAAAATATTTCCCGGGTAATCCTTGGCGGTACAAAAATAAAAAATATGCTTAATACAAATTAATCACATGGAAGATTTTATTTAAAAATTTCTTAGTAACAGATCTCACACACTCCATACAATTTGAGCGATATATTCTTTTGAATTTCGGATCTCAGCGAAGAACTCAAAAATTATTTCTCGTGACGGTAAAAATTTCAATTTTCATTGGAAATAAATGAATATATACGATTTTATATAAAGATTACTTTGATACAAACAGGACACGTTCGATAATATTTGGTCTTAAGTTTCTTGTGAACTTCGTGGCTCAGCGAAGAAGTATGATTTGAAAATTGTTTCCCGAGTTTTCCGTGGCTGTACAAAAAAGAAAATGGGCTTAGTAAATTTAACCATATAGGAGATATAATTCAAACATTATTTATATACAAACCTTACACACTTGATATTACTTGGTCTGTAGTTTCTTGTGAACTTCGTGTCTCAGCGAGGAAGCAAGAATTCAAAAATATTTCCCGGGTTTTCCCTAACAGTACAAAAATAAAAAAACGGGCTTAATAGAAAATAATCACATAGAAGATTTTCTATAAGCATTATATAGATACAAATCTTACACATTTGATAATGCCTGGTCTATAGGTTATTGTGAACTTCGTGTCTCAGCGCATAAGTAAGAATTCAAAAAGAAAATTCAGGGTATTTCGTGGCGGTACAAAAATGAAAACACGGCTTTATAAAAACTAATCGGCTGGAAGATTTTATTTAAAGATTATTTAAATACAAGCTTGACACACTCGATAATATTTGGTCGATGCTTTCTTGTGAATTCCGTGTCTCAGCGAGGAAGTAAGAATTCAAAAATATTTCCCGGGTTTTCGGTGGCGTTACAAAAATAAAAAAACAGGCTAAATAGATAGTAATCAGATAGAATAATTTATTTAAGGATTATTAGATACAAACCTCACAGAATCGTAAATAGTTGGTCCATTGTTTGTTCTCATTTTCATGTCTCAGCGAATAAGTAAGAGATAAAATATATTTCCCGGGTTTTCCGTGACGGTACAAAAATCCAAAATGGGCTTAATAGTAAGTAATCCCATAGAAAACGTTTTTTAAAGTTTACCTATATACAAACCTCACACGCACGGTAATATCTGGTCGATAGTTTCCTGTTAATTTCGAGTCTCAGCGAAGAAGTAAGAATTAAAAAAAAAATTCACGGATTTTTCGTGACGGTACAAAAGTCATTAAGGGACTTAATAGGAAGTAATAATATAGATGATAGTATATAAAGGTTACTTATTAACAAACCTCACACAATCGATAATATTTGGTCCATAGTTTGTTCCGAATTTCGTATATCAGCGAGGAAGTAAGAATTCAAAAATATTTTCAGCGTTTTTCGTGACGATACAAAAATGAAAAACAGGTTTTATAAAAGTTAGTGAGATATAATATTTTACTTAAACATTACTTAGATAGAAGCCTCACACACTCGATAATATTTTAACAATAGTTTCTTGTGAACTTCGTGTCTCAGCGAAGAAGTAAGAATTCAAAAATAATTCCCTTGTTTTGCGTGGTGGTGCAAAAATAAAAGAAACAGGGTTAATAGAAAATAATCACAGAGAAGATTTTATTTAAAGATTACTTAGATAAAAAGCTCACACACTCGATAATATTTTGACTTTAGTTTATTGTGAACTCCATGTCTCAGTGAAGAAATAAGATTACAAAAATATTTCCCGAGTTTTCCGTGGCGGTACAAAAATTGATAACGGGCTTAATAGAAAGTAACAATATAGGAGATATAATTTAAACATTACTTATATACAAACCTCACACACTTGATATAAGTTGGTCTATAGTTTGTTGTAAACTTCGTGTCTAGCGAAGAGGTAAGAATTCAAAAATATTTCCCGGGTTTTCAGTGCCGGTACAAAAATCGATAACGGGCTTAATATAAAGTAACAATATAGGAGATATAATTTAAACATTACCTATATACAAACCTCACACGCTTGATATTACTTGGTCTATAGTGTCTTGTAAACTTCATGTCTCTGCGAAGAAGTAAGAATTCAAAAATATTTCCCGGGTTTTCCGTGACGGTACAAAAATCGATAACGGGCTTAATAGAAAGTAACAATATAGGAGATATAATTTAAACATTACTTATATACAAACCTCACACACTTGATATTAGTTGGTCTATAGTTTCTTGTAAATTTCGTGTCTCAGCGAAGAAGTAAGAATTCAAAAATATTTCCTGGGTTTTCCGTGACGGTACAAAAATTGAAAATGAGCTTAATAGAAAGTGACAGTATAGGAGATATAATTTAAACATTACTTATATACAAACCTCACACACTTGATATTACTTGGTCTATAGTTTCTTGGAACTTCTTGTCCCAGCGAAGATGTGAGAATTCAAAAATCTTTCCCGTGTTTTCCGTGACGGTACAAAACTCACAAACGGGCTTAAAATAAGTTAATCGCATAAAAGATTTTCTATAAGGGTTACTTTGATACAAATCTCAGAAATTTGATAATGCCTGGTCAGTAGTTTCTTGTGAATTTCGTGTCTGAGAGAAGAAGTAAGGATTTGAAAATATTTCCCAAGTTTTCCGTACCGGTACAAAAATCAAAAACGGGCTTAATAGATAGAAATCACACCAAATTTTTTATTTAAGGATTACTTAGATAGAAAAATCACACACTCGATAATATTTTGTCAATAGTTTCCTGTGAACTTCGAGTCTCTGCGAAGAAGTACGAATTCAAAAATATTTCCGGAGTTTCCCGTGGCGGTACAAAAGTCCAAAATGGTCTTAATAGAAAGTAATCACATATAAAATTTTATTAAAAGATTACTTAGAATCAATCCTCACACACTCGATAATATCTTGTTGATAGTTTCCTGTGTATTTCGAGTCTCAGCGAAGAAGTAAGAAATTAAAAAAAACTTCCCGGATTTTTCGTGAAGGTACAAGAATCATAAACGGGCATAATAGGAAGTAATTATATAGATGTTTTTATATAAAGATTACTTATATACAAACCTCACACATTTTAGATAACATTTGGTCCATAGTTTGTTCCGAATCTCGTATATTAGCAATTAAGTAAGAATTCAAAAATATTTCCAGGGTTTTCCGTGACTGTACAAAAATATAAAACGGGCTTAATAAAAAGTAATCACATAAAAGATTTTATTAAAAATTACTTAGATTTGGAACTCTCACTCTGGATAACAATTGGTCGTTGGTCTCTTGGGAAGTTCGTGTCTCAGCGAAGATATAAGAATTCCAAAATATTTCCCGGGTAATCCTTGGCGGTACAAAAATAAAAAATATGCTTAATACAAATTAATCACATGGAAGATTTTATTTAAAAATTTCTTAGTAACAGATCTCACACACTCCATACAATTTGAGCGATATATTCTTTTGAATTTCGGATCTCAGCGAAGAACTCAAAAATTATTTCTCGTGACGGTAAAAATTTCAAAAACGATCTTAATTGGAAAGATTACTTTGATATAAACAGGACACGTTCGATAATATTTGGTCTTAAGTTTCTTGTGAACTTCGTGGCTCAGCGAAGAAGTATGATTTGAAAAATGTTTCCCGAGTTTTCCGTGGCTGTACAAAAAAGAAAATGGGCTTAGTAAATTTAACCATATAGGAGATATAATTCAAACATTATTTATATACAAACCTTACACACTTGATATTACTTGGTCTGTAGTTTCTTGTGAACTTCGTGTCTCAGCGAGGAAGCAAGAATTCAAAAATATTTCCCGGGTTTTCCCTAACAGTACAAAAATAAAAAAACGGGCTTAATAGAAAATAATCACATAGAAGATTTTCTATAAGCATTATATAGATACAAATCTTACACATTTGATAATGCCTGGTCTATAGGTTATTGTGAACTTCGTGTCTCAGCGCATAAGTAAGAATTCAAAAAAAAAAATTCAGGGTATTTCGTGGCGGTACAAAAATGAAAAACACGGCTTTATAAAAACTAATCGGCTAGAAGATTTTATTTAAAGATTATTTAAATACAAGCTTGACACACTCGATAATATTTGGTCGATGCTTTCTTGTGAATTCCGTGTCGATGCGAGGAAGTAAGAATTCAAAAATATTTCCCGGGTTTTCGGTGGCGTTACAAAAATAAAAAAACAGGCTAAATAGATAGTAATCAGATAGAATAATTTATTTAAGGATTATTAGATACAAACCTCACAGAATCGTAAATAGTTGGTCCATTGTTTGTTCTCATTTTCATGTCTCAGCGAATAAGTAAGAGATAAAATATATTTCCCGGGTTTTCCGTGACGGTACAAAAATCCAAAATGGGCTTAATAGTAAGTAATCCCATAGAAAACGTTTTTTAAAGTTTACCTAGATACAAACCTCACACGCACGGTAATATCTGGTCGATAGTTTCCTGTTAATTTCGAGTCTCAGCGAAGAAGTAAGAATTAAAAAAAAAAATTCACGGATTTTTCGTGACGGTACAAAAGTCATTAAGGGACTTAATAGGAAGTAATAATATAGATGATAGTATATAAAGGTTACTTATTAACAAACCTCACACAATCGATAATATTTGGTCCATAGTTTGTTCCGAATTTCGTATATCAGCGAGGAAGTAAGAATTCAAAAATATTTTCAGCGTTTTTCGTGACGGTACAAAAATGAAAAACAGGTTTTATAAAAGTTAGTGAGATATAATATTTTACTTAAACATTACTTAGATAGAAGCCTCACACACTCGATAATATTTTAACAATAGTTTCTTGTGAACTTCGTGTCTCAGCGAAAAAGTAAGAATTCAAAAATAATTCCCTTGTTTTGCGTGGTGGTGCAAAAATAAAAGAAACAGGGTTAATAGAAAATAATCATAGAGAAGATTTTATTTAAAGATTACTTAGATAAAAAGCTCACACACTCGATAATATTTTGACTTTAGTTTATTGTGAACTCCATGTCTCAGTGAAGAAATAAGATTACAAAAATATTTCCCGAGTTTTCCGCGGCGGTACAAAAATTGATAACGGGCTTAATAGAAAGTAACAATATAGGAGATATAATTTAAACATTACTTATATACAAACCTCACACACTTGATATAAGTTGGTCTATAGTTTGTTGTAAACTTCGTGTCTAGCGAAGAGGTAAGAATTCAAAAATATTTCCCGGGTTTTCAGTGCCGGTACAAAAATCGATAACGGGCTTAATATAAAGTAACAATATAGGAGATATAATTTAAACATTACCTATATACAAACCTCACACGTTTGATATTACTTGGTCTATAGTGTCTTGTAAACTTCATGTCTCTGCGAAGAAGTAAGAATTCAAAAATATTTCCCGGGTTTTCCGTGACGGTACAAAAATCGATAACGGGCTTAATAGAAAGTAACAATATAGGAGATATAATTTAAACATTACTTATATACAAACCTCACACACTTGATATTAGTTGGTCTATAGTTTCTTGTAAATTTCGTGTCTCAGCGAAGAAGTAAGAATTCAAAAATATTTCCTGGGTTTTCCGTGACGGTACAAAAATCGATAACGGGCTTAAAGAAAGTAACAATATTTAATATATAATCTAAACATTACTTATATACAAACCTCACACACTTGATATTAGTTGGTCTATAGTTTCATGTAAACATCGTGTCTCAGCGAAGAAGTAAGAATTCAAAAATATTTCCCGGGTTTTCCATGACGGTACAAAAAACGATAACGGGCTTAATAGAAAGTAACAATATAGGAGATATAATTTAAACATTACTTATACTCAAACCTCACACACTTGAAATTACTACGTCTATAGTTTCTTGTAAGCTTCGTGTCTCAGCGAAGAAGTAAGAATTCAAAACGTTTTCCCTGGTTTTGCGTGACGGTACAAAAATCGATAACGGGCTTAATAGAAAGTAACAATATAGGAGATATAATTTAAACATTACTTAAATACAATCCTCACACACTTGATATTAGTTGGTCTATAGTTTCATGTAAACATCGTGTCTCAGCGAGGAAGTATGAATTCAAAAATATTTCCCGGGTTTTCCGTGACGGTACAAAAATCGATAACGGGCTTAATAGAAAGTAACAATATAGGAGATATAATTTAAACATTACTTATACTCAAACCTCACACACTTGATATTACTTGGTTTATAGTTTCATGAAAACATCGTGTCTCATCGAGGAAGTAAGAATTCAAAAATATTTCCCGGGTTTTCCGTGACGGTACAAAAATCAATAACGGGCTTAATAGAAAGTAACAATATAGGAGATATAATTTAAACATTACTTATATACAAACCTCACACACTTGATATTAGTTGGTCTATAGTTTCTTGTAAATTTCGTGTCTCAGCGAAGAAGTAAGAATTCAAAAATATTTCCCGGGTTTTTCATGACGGTACAAAAAACGATAACGGGCTTAATAGAAAGTAACAATATAGGAGATATAATTTAAACATTACTTATACTCAAACCTCACACACTTGAAATTACTACGTCTATAGTTTCTTGTAAGCTTCGTGTCTCTGCGAAGAAGTAAGAATTCAAAACGTTTTCCCGGGTTTTGCGTGACGGTACAAAAATCGATAACGGGCTTAATAGAAAGTAACAATATAGGAGATATAATTTAAACATTACTTATATACAAACCTCACACACTTGATATTAGTTGGTCTATAGTTTCATGTAAACATCGTGTCTCAGCGAGGAAGTATGAATTCAAAAATATTTCCCGGGTTTCCGTGACGGTACAAAAATCGATAACGGGCTTAATAGAAAGTAACAACATAGGAGATATAATTTAAACATTACTTATACTCAAACCTCACACACTTGATATTACTTGGTCTATAGTTGGTTGTAAACTTCGTGTCCCAGCGAAGAAGTAAGAATTCAAAACGTTTTCCCGGGTTTTTCATGACGGTACAAAAGAAGATAGCGGACGTGATAGAAAGTAACAATTTAGGAGATATAATTTAAACATTTCTTATATACAAACCTCACACGCTTGATATTACTTGTCTATAGTTTCTTGTAAACTTCGTGTCTATGCGAAGAAGAAAGAAATCAAAAATATTTCCCGGGTTTTCCGTGACGGTACAAAAATCGTTAACGGGCTTAATAGAAAGTCACAATATGGGAGATATATTTTAAGCATTACTTAGATACAAACCTCAAACACTTGAAATTACTAGGTCTATAGTTTCTTGTAAGCTTCGTGTCTCAGCGAAGAAGTAAGATTTCAAAAATATTTGCCGGGTTTTCCGTGACGGTACAAAAATCGTTAACGGGCTTAATAGAAAGTCACAATATGGGAGATATATTTTAAGCATTACTTATATACAAACCTCACACACTTGAAATTACTAGGTCTATAGTTTCTTGTAAACTTCGTGTCTCAGCGAAGAAGAAAGAATTCAAAAATATTTCCCGGGTTTTCCGTGACGGTACAAAAATCGTTAACGGGCTTAATAGAAAGTCACAATATGGGAGATATAATTTAAGCATTACTTATATACAAACCTCACACACTTGAAATTACTTGGTCTATAGTTTCTTTTAAATTTCCTGTTTCACCGAAGAAGTAAGAATTCAAAAATATTTCCCGGGTTTTCCTTGACGGCACTAAAATCGATAACGGGCTTAATAGAATGTAACAATATAGGAGATATAATTTAAACATTACTTATATATAAACCTCACACACTTGATATTACTTGGTCTATAGTTTCTTGTAAACTTCGTGTCTCAGCGAAGAAGTAAGAATTCAAAAATATTTCCCGGGTTTTCCGTGACGGTACAAAAATCTATAACGGGCTTAATAGAAAGTAACAAAATAGGAGATGTAATTTAAATATTAGTTATATACAAACCTCACACTCTTGATAATACTTGGTCTATAGTTTGTTGTAAACTTCGTGTCACAGCGAAGAAATAAGAATTCAAAAATATTTCCCGGTTTTCCCGTGATTGTACAAAAATCGATAACGGGCTTAATAGAAAGTAACAATATAGGAGATGTAATTTAAGCATTAGTTATATACAAACCTCACACACTTGATAATACTTGGTCTATAGTTTCTTGTGAACTTCGTGTCTCAGCGAATAACTAAGAATTAATGTTCATTTCCCGGGTCTTCCGTGACGGACAAAAATCCAAAATGGGCTTAACACAAAGTAATCACATAGAAAATCCTTTTTAAAGATTACCAAGATACAAACCTCACACACTCAGTAATATCTGGTCGATAGTTTGTTGTTGAATTACGTGTCTACACGAAGAAGTAATAATTCTGAAATATTTACCGGGTTTTCCGTGGCGATACAAAAAATACGGGCTTAAAAGATAGAAATCAGATAGAATATTTGATTTAAAGATTACTTAGATAGAAACCTCACACATTCGATAGTATTTGGTCCATAGTTTGTTCCGAATTTCGTATATCAGGGAGGAAGTAAAAATTCAAAAATATTTTCAGGGTTTCTCGTGACGATGCAAAAATCAAAAATAAGCTTGATAGAAAGTAATCATATAGAAGATATTATGTAAAGATTACTTAGATACAAGCCTAACACACTCGATATATTTGTTCAATAGTTTCTTGTGAAATTCTTGCCTCAACGAAGAAGTAAGAATTGAAAAATATTTCCCGGTTTTTCTTAGCGGTACAAAATTAAAAAACGGGCTTAATGGAAGTAATCAGAAAGAATATTTTATTTAAAGATTACTTAGATTCAAACCTCACAAATTCGATAATATTTGGTCGATGGTTTCTTGTGAATTTCGTGTCGGAACGAAGAAGTAAAAATTCAAAAATTTTCCCTTGTTTTGCGTAGCGGTGCAGAAATTAAAAAAAACAGGCTTAATATAAAGTAATCACTAAGAAAATTTTATTGAAAATTACGTAGATACAAAGCTCACATACTCCATAATATTTGGTTGATGGTATCCTGTGAATTTTGTGACTCAGCGAAAAGGTAAGAATTCAAAAATATTTCCCGGGTTTTCCGTGACGGTACAGAAATAAAAAACGTGCTTAAGATAAAGTAACAATGTAGGAGATATAAATTAATCATTACTTATATACAAACCTTATAAACTTGATATTACTTGTTCTATAGTTTCTTGTAAACTTCGTGTCTCAGCGAAGAAGTAAGAATTCAAAAATATTTCCCGGGTTTTCCGTGACGGTACAAAAATCGATAACGGGCTTAATAGACAGTAACAATATAGGAGATATAATTTAAACATTACTTATATACAAACCTCACACGCTTGATATTACTTGTTCTATAGTTTCTTGTAAACTTCGTGTCTCAGCGAAGAAGTAAGAATTCAAAAATATTTCCCGGGTTATCCGTGACGGTACAAAAATTGATAACGGGCTTAATAAAAAGTAACAATATAGGAGATATAATTTAAACATTACTTATATACAAACCTCACACACTTGATATTACTTCGTCTATAGCTTCATGTAAACTTCGTGTCTCAGCGAAGAAGTAAGAATTCAAAAATATTTCCCGAGTTTTCCGTGACGGTACAAAAATCGATAACGGGCTTAATAGAATGTAACAATATAGGATATATAATCTAAACATTACTTATATGCAAACGTCACACACTTGATATTATTTGGTGTATAGTTTCTTGTAAACTTCGTGTCTCAGCGAAGAAGTAAGAATTCAGAAATATTTCCCGGGTTTTCCGTGACGATACAAAAGTCGATTAGGGCTTAATAGAATGTAACAATATAGGATATATAATCTAAACATTACTTATATGCAAACGTCACACACTTGATATTATTTGGTGTATAGTTTCTTGTAAACTTCCTGTCTCAGCAAAGAAGTAAGAATTCAAAAATATTTCCCGGGTTTTTTATGACGGTACAAAAGTCGATAGCGGGCGTAATAGAAAGTAACAATATAGGATATATAATTTAAACATTACTTATATACAAACCTCACACGCTTGATATTACTTGTTCTATAGTTTCTTGTAAACTTCGTGTCTCAGCGAAGAAGTAAGAATTCAAAAATATTTCCCGGGTTATCCGTGAAGGTACAAAAATCGATAACGGGCTTAATAAAAAGTAACAATATAGGAGATATAATTTAAACATTACTTATATATAAACCTCAAACACTTGATATTACTTGGTCTATAGTTTCTTGTAAACTTCGTGTCTCAGCGAAGAAGTAAGAATTCAAAAATATTTCCCGGGTTTTCCGTGCCGGTACAAAAATCGATAACGTGCTTAATAGAAAGTCTCAATATAGGAGATATAATTTAAACCTTACTATATACAAACCTCACACACTTGATATTACTTGGTCTATAGTTTGTTGTGAACTTCGTGTCTCAGCGAAGAAGTAAGAAATCAAAACTTTTTCCCGGGTTTTTCATGACGGTACAAAAGTCGATCGCCGGCGTAATAGAAAGTAACAATATAGGAGATATAATTTAAACAATTGTTATATACATACCTCACACGCTTGATATTATTTGGTATATAGTTTCTTGTAAACTTCGTGTCTCAGCGAAGAAGTAGGAATTCAAAAATATTTTCCGGGTTCTCCGTGACGGTACAAAAATCGATAACGGGCTTTATAGACAGTAACAATATAGGAGATATATTTAAACATTACTTATATACAAACCTCACACACTTGAAATTACTACGTCTATAGTTTCTTGTAAGCTTCGTGTCTCAGCGAAGAAGTAAGGATTCAAAAATATTTCCCGGGTTTTGCGTTACGGTACAAAAATCGATAACGGGCTTAATAGAAAGTAACAATATAGGAGATATAATTTAAACATTACTTATATACAAACCTCACACACTTGATATTACTTGGTCTATAGTTTCATGTAAACTTCGTGTCTCAGCGAAGAAGTAAGAATTCAAAAATATTTCCCGAGTTTTCCGTGACGGTACAAAAATGGATAACTGGCTTAATAGAATGTAACAATATAGGAGATATAATTTAAACATTACTATATACAAACCTCACACACTTGATATTACTTTGTCTATAGTTTCTTTTAAACTTCGTGTCTCAGCGAAGAATTAAGAATTCAAAAATATTTTCCGGGTTTTCCGTGACGGTACAAAAATCGATAACGGGCTTAAAAGAAAGTAACAATATGGGAGATTTAATGTAAGCATTACTTATATACAAACCTCACACACTTGAAATTACTAGGTCTATAGTTTCTTGTAAACTTCGTGTCTCAGCGAAGAAGTAAGAATTCAAAAATATTTCCCAGGTTTTCCGTGACGGTTCAAAAATCGATAAGGGGCTTAATAGAAAGTAACAATATAGGAGATATAATTTAAACATTACTTATATACAAACCTCACACACTTGAAATTACTTGGTCTATAGTTTCTTTTAAACTTCCTGTCTCAGCGAAGAAGTAAGAATTCAAAAATATTTCCCGAGTTTTCCGTGACAGTACAAAAATCGATAACGGGCTTAATAGAAAGTAACAATATAGGAGATATAATTTAAACATTACCTATATACAAACCTCACACACTTGATATTACTTGGTCTATAGTGTCTTGTAAACTTCGTGTCCCAGCGAAGAAGTAAGAATTCAAAAATATTTCCCGGGTTTTCCGTGACGGTACAAAAATCGATAACGGGTTTAATAGAAAGTAACGATATGGGAGATATAATTTAAAGATTACTTACATACTAACCTCACTCACTTGATATTACTTGGTCTATAGTTTCTTGTAAACTTCGTGTCTCAGCGAAGAAGTAAGAATTCAAAAATATTTTTCGGGTTTTCCGTGACGGTACAAAAATCGATAACGGGCTTAATAGAAAGTAACAATATAGGAGATATAATTTAAACATCACTTATATACAAACCCCACACACTTGATATTACTTGGTCTTTAGTTTCTTGTAAACTTCGTGTCTCAGCGAAGAAGTAAGAATTCAAAAATATTTCCCGGGTTTTCAGTGAAGGTACAAAAATCAGAAAGGTGCCTAATAGAAATTAGGGCATTTTTTAAAACGTTAAACAGATATAAACCTCAGATATTCGTTAATATTTGGTCCATATTTTGTTGCAAAGTGCGTGTCTTTGAGAGGAATTTAAAATTTATAAAATGTTTCCCGGGTTTTTCGTGACTTTGCGAAGACTTGAAAAGGGACTTGATATAAGGTACATGTCTATAAAATTGTATTGATGAATTGGGGAGCTCTAAACTCACCATTGTAATAATATTTTGTCCATTTATTCATATGAATTAGTACATTGATATGAAAAATCCAAAAATTAAAAATTATTTTCGGGTTTTCCGTAACGGTACAAAAATAATGGAGAGGCTTATTGGAAAGTAGTCAATCTAGACATTTTATTCAAACATTACGCAGACAAAAACCTCACGTATTCGATAAAATTTTGTCCAATATTTTTCCGTGAATTACTGCCTCCAAGAAATAAATACAAATTTCAAAATTTTGAGGGTTTTCTAAGAACGGTATAAAAATCGGATATCCACTTATTGCAAAGTAGTGTTAATAAAGTTTAATTTAAAGGAAATTAGTACAAAAATAGCATAATATTCTTCGAAGCAACTCGTGACGGTACAAAAATATATGGTTGCAATGTAAAAGTTTTCCCGCCTTTTTTCTGGCTGTTTCTGATGGGTACAAAATTTTTAAATAGTGGTACAAAATGGTACATAAATAGTACAATATTTTGATGTGGAAAACATTGCCGAAACCGATGATGAGGTTGAGACGTTACTCTGTAACCCCAAATTTGATTATTTTTTTTCGACGGTAAATTGAGTGGTACAAAAATTATTTTTAGCATTCTTGAGTAGTACAAAAATAGTACAAAATTTGGCAAATGAGGTTTTGATGGTACAAAATTATGGGGTTACAAAGTAACGGAGCCAAGTGGACAGCTGAAAAACTTAGACAAAATCAACAAGGGCTACAAGTATCTACTCACTGCCATAGATACATTTTCAAAATTTGCCTGGGCTGTGCCACTCAAATCCAAGACTGGAAAATGTGTTACAAAAGCCTTCAGGACAATCATCAATCAGAGTGGAAGATCACCGCGCTATTTGCAAACAGATAATGGCAAAGAATTCTATAATTCTGTATTCCAACAATTTATTAAAAGCCAGTCAATACAACATTACTCGAGTTACAGTGATCTCAAGGCCTCAATTGTAGAAAGATTCAACAAAACCCTAAAAAATCATATGTATAAACAATTTACACTTCAAGGTAATTATAAATGGCTCAGTATTCTACCAGAACTTCTACATAAATATAACAACTCGGTCCATTCCACAATCAACATGAAACCCTTTGAGGTAACTTCATCTGATGAGCAAAAATTGATCAGCACTGTTTTTTATCATAGATACCAGCCAACAACAAGAAAAGCCAAATACAAGGTGGGTGATCAAGTAAGAATCAGCAAATATAAGCACTTACTCAAAAGAGGCTTTGCAAGAAACTGGAGCACTGAATTATTTACAGTGGTCCAAGTTAAACCTGGGACCCGATAGACATATATAATAAAAGATCACCGAGGAGAAATTCTCAAAGGCAGGTTTTATGAAGAAGAACTCAGCAAAACTAAGCAGCCTGACACATATCTCATAGAAAAAATCATCCGCAGAAAAGGCAACAAGATACTGGTGAAATGGCTAGGTCTCCCAGAACACAGCTGGATCGAGGCAAACAAAGTGATACTATGAGCACCTGGGATGTTATAAAGAGTCTGCCAGAGCCTAAACAGCAGATTAAGAAAAATGGAATGCTGCTGCCTGATAATATTAGATGTCTTATTGTTGGGCCATCAGCTTGTGGTAAAACTACACTAATGATTGATAATTTTTTATTGGCACCCAACTGGTTAGACTGGAAAAACAGGCACTTGTATGTTTTCTCTAAGAGCTTGGAACAATTAAAATATCAGCAGCTGATGAAGCTATATGATGGATTGGATATTGCCACTTTTGAATCAGATGTTAAGCCACTTCATGAATGTCTCGATAATTATGTTGTTGTGTTTGATGATATTATACTGGATAATCAAAACAAGGTTAGAAATTTCTTTACACAGGGCCGACACAAAAACATTGATTGTTTCTACCTGGCACAGACTTTTTCTAAAATACCGAAGCAGCTGATCCGAGACAAAAGCAATTATATATGTGTTTTTCATCAAGACCATACCAACCTCAAACACATACATGATGAATATGTAGGTGGGGACTTGAGCTACAATGATTTTTCCAAGATTTGCAGTAGGTGCTGGAACCAGGACAGTTATGGGTTTGTCACAATTGATATGACAAGGAAACCCAATAGTGGGAAATATAGAAATAAAATCAACAATTTTCTAGACATTGAAACATATATAAATAACCATGAAAAGGCCAATCATTGATGATCTTAAATTAAGAGATTATCTTGTGAAAAGATTTAAGGGATGGAAATCAGAGAACCGAGGAATCTATGAACAACACAAGCAAACAGAACAGCCTATTATCGATGCTATTAGTGAATTAGGTAAAAATATCAAAACTGTTACAGAGCAAAATCAAAATTTGATAACAGAGCTTGTACTTGTAGCTGCTAGGAACATATTAGATTATCCAATCACCCCACTTTCTAGTATTCATACACCTAGTCCTGTTGGTCCTCGAAGAATTGAAACTACTCAGGATCCTATTGAATTGGGTCTTCTTGCTCAAAAATATTTAAGCACACCTAAAGACAACAAAGATGAGGTCTTTGGCTTATATGCTGACACAGAGCGTGATGGTAGCATCATACATAGAATTGTCAATTTCAGAGTAACATCTATGGGAGATGATCTGATTGTATATTCAGAATCTCATCTTGGAGAAAAAGGTGGTTTTGTTAAATATCCTGGAACACCTGGATTGTGGGAACTGATGACTAGGAAGAGACCTGGCAGCTATACAGATCAAGATTATGAGCATTACAAAGAAATATTAATAAAATCAGATGCTCTTTTCCAGAACAATGATCCCACACAAAAAAGAGTCAAGTCTAGCAGTGGAGCAAAATACAACAACTTAATCAAGCCCATATGGTCACAGATCAAGACAGGTAGTGGAATCAAACAATACAACACCCTGCCTAAAGAATTTGTCTGGGATGATGATGTCAGGAAACTTGTAGATAGGTTGCTGGTCATAGCTGGGGAAGAAAATGCTGGCAACCACAATTTTTACAATGAAAAGGTTGGAATTATGGACATGATAAGCACCAAATTGTCTAATTTTATAGTGAATGACACTAAGGGGTTTGGATATCTTATAAAAATTATTAATACTCTACCACCTAAATTTTGGAATATCTCTGAGGGTCGGGGGCTGGTTAATGACATCATAAACAAGCTGCCATTTGAACTACATATTCCAGGCTATCAGTATTGTGGTCCAGGCACAAAATTGGACCATAGATTAAACAGAGGTGATCCTGGTGTTAATCCCCTAGATGCTGCTTGTAGAGACCATGACATAGCATTCAACACACATTCTGATCTTGACAAGAGACATGTTGCAGACAAGAAATTAGAAGAGGCTGCATTTGGTAAATTTGTAAGCAAAGATTCTTCTTTAAGTGAAAGAATAGCAGCATTGGGGACCACCATAGCTATGAACACCAAACAAAAAATGGGGGGGGTGGGGGTTGTGAATATATATATATATATAATAAACCTACAATGAAGGACAAGGGTGTTATGTATCAGATACCTTATGCAGGTCTTAAATCTCTTAAAACTATTGATAGTCTTTTAACCAAAAAGCAGCGCAAGAAAAAAAGCTCTTGTCTTGCCAAGGGCCATGATATGAAATTGTTGCTTAGTACCCCCCAATTAAAAAAAATACAGCATTCTAGAAAAAACTTGCATACAGGTGGCTTCATATTTACTATCCCGGCCATCTTAGCAGCACTTGGGGCTGTTGGGAGCTTGGCTGGGGGATCAGAGGCTATAGCAAAAACAGTAATACATGCCAAGAAGAATAAGGCAGAATTAGATGAATTGAAGCGCCATAATCTGGCCATGGAGAAACAAGGCAAAGGTGTTAAGAGAGCAATGAATAAGTTTAAAAAAAACAAGAGCCGCTTACAAACCAAGATATTGAAGCTTTAATCAAGCCACTGGGCATCAAACATTTTAGAGGTGTGTACATGTCTGATTCTTTACCAGAACAACCACTAAACAAAGAGTGTGGCATAGTTAATTTGGATAAGTACAAAAATCAGGGCACTCACTGGATCTGCTATCTTAAATATTTAAAAGATGAGGCATTTGTGTTTGATTCATTTGGAGGTGTTCCACCTGAAAATTTAGTAAAATATCTAAAATCAGCTAATCTTTATTACAATAATGCCCGTGTTCAAAACTTGAAAGAAGTTCATTGTGGACATCTGTGTTTATCTGTTCTTAGATATCTGTCTCAAAAAAATAAACCATCAATTGAAGATTTTCAAAAGGCCCTGTGGTATTTAAAACATCATGGGGGTATTCCATCTCACCAGCCAAAATTCAATATTGAAACTTAGATTACATGATGATATAGTGTATCCCAAAACATTAGCTCTCAGAGCATTTTATGGCATGTACTTGATCCCTAATATTACACACCACAACATCAAGATTGCAGTTGTTGATCAAAAAATTGTCATCACTCCAGGGCAGTATAATCTGTCTACTTTAAATGCTCAGTTACCCAGAGGTATAGTTTTAACTCAAAATTCTGTCACTCACAGAGTAGAGATTGTGTCTGCTACAGAAACAGTGGATCTGGGTACTATAGGAGAGCTGTTAGGCTTTGAGAACAACACAAAACTTGAACCAGTCATCAAACACACTGCTATTAATATACCCAAATTCTTAGCCATAGAGACTCTAAATATTCTCTGTAATGTGGCCGAGGGTATGATCACCAAATCAAATGGCATAGGCACTCACAAACAAACTGGCATCATTGCAACATTCAAGCCTAATTCTGAATTTATGGAGCCCATCATCTACACTCCATCACCAACATTATATTTTCCTGTGTGCCATAATAGAATAGAATACATTGAATTGATGGTCACTATTGAAAAATAAGAATTAGTATATTTTGCTGGAGCCACAACAACTGCAATCATAGAAATTAATATTTAAATAAAAATACATACAAAAAAATGGAAAATATTGAGAGTTATGAGCTACAATCATTCCCCCCAAACAGGAGGACATTTGCAAATTTAAATCAACCCAACACAGAGATTGAGGTTGATCTTGATGTAGAGGACGGCTTTATACACCTCCACAGAGCAGATCTATAAATCAAATTTGATGTTGTAAAGCTCGATGGTACAGATTATCCGGCAAATTCAACTATAAGATTGGTAGACAATTTTGTGCCACATCTGTTCTCTGAAATTGAGATCAGAAAACATGGTGTTGTTATCAACAGAGTGGATTACCCTGGTATTACCTCTACAGCTTTGGCCACACTAAAATTATCCAAAACCGAGGCTTCTTACTACAAAATAGGTGGATTTGAGGCTGGTGATAAAATATTAAGCAAGAGCTACACAGTGGTGTTTCCTATGCGCCTGTTGCCAGGATTCTTCTCGGATTACAAAGATATTATGTGGAAGGGTGGTTTAAGAATTACATTTAGAAGAGCTGCAAATTATAATAATGCTTTGATGAGGTACAGTACATTAAACTCTACAGGGGAAGCTCTGCCCAATACCCTACCTGATGAAGGCAAATGCATTATTGAGACTATGGAGCTAAGAATTCCAGTTGTTGAATATGAAGCCAGTTATGCTCTTAAATATAAAGCAAATATCCTAAAAAATCCACAGGTGCCTTTACAATTTTATACATATCAATGTGTGCAGAAGCCTGCCACTGGTAGCTATTATGAGTTTGATGCTAGAAATTCATTCTCCAGTATACAATATGACATGCCAGATTTTGTGGTGGTACTGTTTCAGACTGGAAGACACAATAATCAGGAAAAAATTCCAGTAAATTTGATAGCTGCAACATCAAGAACATATATCTTAAAAATGGCAGAAATGAGGTATTTCCTAGAGAAAATTATAATTTAGACATGTCCAAGGATGATTTTATTAAATTATACGAGGCCTTTACAGCATACAAAAGGGTCACTACTGGCATTACTGACATGTATTACACACCAGATGAATTCAAAGCGCAGAGACCCATGTTTGTCATCAACACCTCAAAAAGGAAACAAGTTGTGGTTAATGACAGGACAAACATTAAAATTATCTGTGAATTCCATGATACACTTCCTGATGACACCATATGTAGTGTTATTCTTATTGGTGAAAAATCATATATTTATGATGTAAGAAATGAGAGAGTCACAGAGCAATTCTAGAAGGCCTCTGCACAATGCATTGTCTTAGTACTAGATATGCAAGTTGGGCCTGGTGCCCAATTGAACTTAAACCGGAAGTGACCGGAAGTAAATATGTGTGGGTGTAGGTGGGTGTGGGTGGGTGTGGGTGGCTCTTATGAGCATCTTTTCTTAGTTTTAAGTGTATCCAAAACAATATCAAGAGGTCCATATTTTTTTAACAAGCTTATGGACAACAATCTCACAGAAGTGCCTTTTATAAGTGTAGGCTCATACTTTCACGGGAAATTCCCGAGGGCATTTTTCCAAAAATCTTGCGTTAGACAGGGTGGCACACTTGATCAAAAAGCTCATATGGGCATGTTGAGCTAGTTTTAAGTGTATCCAAATCTGCCTGAGGGGGGCTCATACTTTATCGAGTTTATATTAGTATCAATTACACTACTTCGGGACTAGACCTACAGTTTAAAGTGGGATCCGAACCACTTGTGCCTCCAAAGGGTATCGAACCCAGGACACCTTGATTACAAGGCGACGACGCTACAACTGCGCCATCGGGGAAGCCGCTACAGAGAGGTGTCAGACGATAATCTTCGTAATTTCGTGCGGCAAGAAGTACAAGTTCCGTTATGAGACCTTTGTTCTGTTCCGTGACAAATTTAATCTCCTTACCGAGACTGCTTATGTCGTCGATGATGGGTTGACCTTCGTGCTTGTTCTCTTCGTAGAATCCCCGATTCTCGGATTTCCAAACTTTGAAACCTTTTGCAAGGTAATCGCGCAATTTCAAGTTGTCTTCGATTTTTCGTTCTGTTATTTTTTTATATATGGGGTTATTTTAAAAATCGTGTGACGTTGCAACATTCGTAAAGTCGTTGATTTTCTTTCTGTTCTTTCCGTCGCCGGGTTTTCGAGTCTCGTCGACCGTCACGAATCAGAAATTGTCAATATTCCAACAAGAAGATCAGAATTTCGAAAATTCGTAGTAGTTTATATATCCTCCCAAGTAGTCATCGTAGACATGTTTGAGATTGGTGTTATCTTGGCGAAATAAAAAAAAATGAGCGTTGTCGCCTAGTAACTCCTTTGGAATTTTGGGAAAAGTTTGAGCTAGGTAAATGCAATCCATTCTCCTGTTGCGACCTTGAGTGAAAAAGTTACGACTTTCATTTTGATTTTTTTAAATTACTTCGTCGAAGACCACGACTGAATTTTCGTGACAGCTGTCGAGTGGATTTATTACCGATTCGAAGATTTTTATTTTCAGTCCCTCGTACAAATTATTAAGTTGGTGGTATTTCTGTTGTTCGAAACTTTTGGAGAACAGGTACAGGTATCTGTTTTTCCAATCTAACCAATTCTGTGCGAGGAGAAAATTGACCACCTGTAACGTGGTTTATCCACAATCGTCAGGACCTACCATTAGAAAACGAATGTTATCGGGTAGCAACTCGCAGTTCTTTTTTAACTTTGACATTTAAAATCTTGTTGACCATTCACCTCGTTCCACGTTGTCACAAGATCACTTCGATTGAATTGATCCAACTCTTTTCCGGAAAGTCCCAGCCATTTAAAATTTTTTTGTTATTTTTCCTGCGTAATACTTTATCGATGAGATACGTGTCGTTTTTTTAATTTTTAGAGAGTTCCTCTTCGTAAATCCTTCCTTTCAAATTTTCATTCGCGACTATGTTTTATTATATACGTGTTACGATTTCCGGAAAGAACTCGAGATACGGTTAAAAGATCTGTGCTCCAATTTTTTGTGAATTCCTTCTCGAACGTTCGTTTGAATTTGCTGATCCTCTACTGGTCCCCTACTTCGTATTTAGCTTTATTGAGCGTGTGATGGTATTTTGGACAGTAAATCGTATACACTAAACGCCGCTCTTCATATTTTAACGTCGACGGGTTTCATGTGTGTCGTGGTGTGAACCGTGTTATTGTAATCGTTAAGGAGTTTCTATAGGATGTCGACCCATTTGTTATTTCCCTGAAGCGTGAACCGTTTCCACATGCGCGTTTTCAAGGTTGGGTTCAATCATTTAACTGAGGGTCGAATAATGAAGAATGTTTTGATGTTTAACGAATTTCTGGAAGACGAAGTTGTAGAATTCACTTCCAATGTCCGTTTGAAGGAATCGAAAATAATTTTGAATGCTTCGACTACGTAAATCCCGTTTTGGTTCTTAGAGGGAAAGCCTACACACATTTTGAAAATTAATCTATGACGGTGAGGAGGTACCTGTTGCCCTTTTTGATTTTATGTAGTTTTTTCAAATTACCGCTGCTTATTTTGACGGAATCACATTGCCCCAAATTGTCGAAGTCTTTTGTCACCACCGATAAACGTTTGTAGTTGCGATGCGCTGGTTTGTGCAACTCGTTCACTATATCCTTCCTAGCCATTGAGCGCGAGATTGCGCTTGAAAAGAATGACTAACGTGATTGGAAGTAGATAGAAAATGGCGGAGCTGACTCGCCCGGACGAATCGTAGCCTTTTACGCTGTATATTTTAAGGTACCTTCACGGAAAATCACCTATAGGGTAGTACCTTCACGGTTAACCCCCGAAGTAGTGCTAACTTATCGTTTCAAAATAACACTTTGTAGGTATCGTCTTTTAGCCTTTTTTTATCAATTGAATATCAGTTTTTGACATATTTTGACAATTTTTTGTCGATGTTTTAGCGTTTAGCGATGTATTAGTAAAATTTCCCTTTTTTCCCACTCACACTTGGTGGGTATGCATTTGTAGCCTTTTTTTATCAATTAAATATCAGTTTTTGACATATTTTGACAATTTTTTGTCGATGTTTTAGCGTTTAGCGATGTTTTAGTAAAATTTCCCTTTTTTTCCCACTCGCTTTTGTAGGTATACCACGATCTTACGTGATATAACTTAACCTATTTTTTTTTCGTGCTAAACTACACGAGAGCCTCTACGTGCTTTGACCTACTTTAGAGTAGACCCAAATAGAGAGTTCTGCGCCATCAAGTGAGGTTCACCAAAACCTCAAAAACTCACTTTCTCTCCACGTTCCGCGCCTCATTTATTGCGCTGACGATGTTTCGCAGCGAAGAAAACAGCACCAAAACATCAAAAACTCATTTTACTCACTTGAGATTCACCAAAACCTCAAAAACTCATTTTTATTAATTGAGGTTCACCAAAACCTCAAAAACTCACTTTCTCTCTACGTTCCGCGCCTTCATTCGTTGCGCTGACACAGCGTGATGAGTAAATAAAGCACTTTCTCATCCTTGAAGGATGAATGCATCTTATCGTAATTTTCCAAGTCCGGCAATGTTTATATATCGTGACATTTGTAAACCTCTCTCGGAACGATGTGCCACACACACACGCGCTCGCGTGCCTCTCATTATTTCCGTATTGTGACGCAAGCAAACAAACAAATAATAATTGTTTTTTTTCCCACATGTATGTAATGCGATTTAGGGAGAAGAGAGGGGCCACAATTTTTGAACAAACGGCTGGAAAAATGTTTTTCTATAACATGTTTTTGTTCGAGGCAAATTCATAGGTAGATATTGTTAAATAAACATTAATATTGTAAATATATATATATATATATATATATATATATATATATATATATATATATATATATATATATATATATATATATACTTATTGTATTTAGTTTTTCGGTATCGAAAAAAAGCGTATTTGAAAATATTACTCCTTTGCCTGTGGACATCTAGAAACGACAATTTCGTTCCCTCTTTGTGCGTGTTCTAATGACACAAATTCAACAATAGGTAGGCTACGATCTTACGTGATATAACTTAACCTATTTTTTTATACGATTTTTTTACGATCTTCAGTGATATAACTTAACCTATTATTTTTTTTATTTGCGCACCGACATTGGACTCCGTTTGTTTTAATATTTCAGTCGAGAACATGAAGACGATACCTGTGGAAAAATTTCTAGTGTTTGCTACTAGATGTCACCACCGGCGACGTGGACGCAGTGTTGCCATACTATGAGGTAACAATTTCCCTTCCCTTTTTTTTGGACTATTCTTTTCCCTTCACCTAAGCAAATGACATAATAGAATAATAATTAGTTGTGATAGTAAAAAGCAGCATTATTAGCGGTGCTGCAGTTGCGGTATTGTGGTATTTTTAATCGAAATTTCTCTTTAGGCTAAAAATCTCGTTCATGTGGCAACACTGCGTGGACGCATAAAAGAACAATTATACACGACTTCTCTCGATCCTCCTCCGTAGCCGTGCGTGTTAAGGCGTTCACTCGTTCTTGTCATTGTTCGTTCTACGTGTGGCCTATAGGTTCGAACCCGGTCGTGGTCGAAAGTTTTTCAGCGTGTCTAGGAGTCTTTAACAGTGTGTATATTTACTTCTGTGTGTTGAGTATAAAGATTCTGAACGGGGTTGTTTAATGTATATGTTGTTCTTGATATATATATATGGTGTTCATGTATGTATCCAAAGCACATTGGACACAATATTCGATCATTAGCTGCGTTCAACCACTGCTGCGGTGGAGTGACCACCCCCTGTTCCCGGGAGTCCCTATCCCCTTGTCCCTGGACCCCTGTCCCCGGGGTCCTATCGCTGTCTCCGGGCTTGTGTTCCCGGTTAAGTTAGGTTAAGTTGTCTAATGTCTATGTCTATGTGTAATGTCTATGTCTATATGTAATGTCTCTGTCTTTGTAGTTTTTTTTTTGTCCTAAGATTTTTTTAACGCAGGACTTGGAAAAAATTTTGGGTTGATGAAAAAAAATGGTTCAATGACGACCTATGTTTATTTTGGTATGGGTGGACAGAGGACACCGAGACTCGACCGACGCAGTAAACCCGACCTCTCTACGACTATTCGTTTAAAAGATACGAGTGATCAAATTTTTGGGAGGGGGTGGGCTAACTTCTTACCCCTTGACCCCAGGACCACCAAAACTTGGTACACGTATTCTTCACCTCCAAAATCGCCAGGGGCCATCTAACGATGCCGTATGGGGGTGTTTTTCGATATATTTTTTCGATAACTCTTACCATTTTCGAGATATTTGTAATTTAAGATTTTTTAACGCTGTGGACTTACAAAAATTTTCGATTGATGAAAAATTTGGTTCCATGACGACCTATGTTCATTTTGCTATGGGAGGACAGAGGACACCGAGACTCGACCAACACACTAAACCCGACCTCTCTACGCGTACTCTACATCACCAAAAAAAAAATTCGACAAGGGGAGATTTTTCGATAACTCTCACTGTTTCCAAGGTACTTAGGTTTTTGATAGACGACAACGACGGAGTCATCAATGAGTAAACATCTGAACTCGGTGAACACAAGTCAACATTTTTCAGTACGTCAATATATTTTTTTCTTATTTCTTAGTGAATGGGTTAGGTGACTTGCAACGACGAAGGCCTTCTAGCAACACGTATAAATAACATACCTGAAAATTGTATCGCTATATACTAGATTTTTTGGTTTGTGTGATCTGAGAAAGCAATGGTATTCACCACCAGTTTCAATCGTAAAAATGATAAAACTGAATGTGTTACTTGTGGGAAGCTAATCTCAAGGAACAATTTATCGGTACACAGGGCAAGATGTAGCGAAACAGGTTCGAGAATTAATCGTTCGTTACCTTCTAAGTCTTGTGCTCGATGCGGAAAGATGATCAGTATTGCACATTTAAGTAAACACCTCAAAATTTGCAAACCATCGACCGGACAAGAAACATTGAAAAGGAAAATCGATAATTCACGAACCGAAGCTTCTACTTCCAAGCAAGTTAAATTATCCGATGAACGAAAACCAATTAGATCTGCATTCAACCTTCATATTCAGGATATCTCTTTTACTTCGGAACCAGGCTGCGACATTCTTAGTTTCTTGCGTGAAACGAAAACATCCGTGATAAATATTCTAAAAAATAAATTGGAAAATAATTCCATAAAAGTATACGTTGATCTATTTTCCGAATACGAAAAAGTCGATGGTACAACAAGTATTTTTTATCATCGTACAAAAAACCAGGCTCTTCATTTGACGGATGTCGGTAATTTGGACGGATTTTATTATGATCTTTCAAATGAACTGGTTAAGAAACACGACGATTTCGAGGCTAAAGGGTCGGGATGGTCTCTGTGTGAAAGTCCTCACGCGTTAACTGTTTACGTGAACCAATTCTCGCCTCTTCGCGCTTCCAGCAACGTTCCTCTTCCAGCGAACATTCAACACAAGAGGGCTGTGTTAAATATACAGAACAGCGATAACAAGTGTTTTCTTTGGTGTATATTGGCTGCACTGCATCCTGTTTATTGCAAAAATAATCCACAGTGGGTTGGACATTACAAACAATACGAGTCCGAGTTTGAAATTGTAATGTCTGGCATCGAATACCCGGTGAGATTGTCGGATATAACAAAGTTTGAAAATCGTGCAGGAAAACGCATCGCTATTAATGTATATTCCTTCACGTCAGATAAATATCTCGTGCATCCCGTCAGGATAAGCGATATCGACTTCTTCTAATTTCAAACGAGGATGTTCATCACTACACGCTAATTCGTTCACTATCACGCTTGGTCAGAAGTCAATCAACCAAATATGCACACCACATCGAAGTTTCCCCAAGGTGTTTGACCACGTTCGACGATAAAAAACAAGTCGATTATCGAAATTACACCGGACGTCAGATAGCTATCGAGAAACTTGCCGAACATAAAATTTACTGCGGTGACAACAGACCGACTCGCATGTTGATGCCGAAATCAAAAGAGGTCGAAGAATTTAGGATGCATAAGGCATTTTTGGAGCATCCCGCAATCATCATTGCTGATTTTGAGTCTTTTCTCAAACCGTTGTCGTACTGCGAACCAGACCCCGAACATTCTTCCACAACACCGTATCAGTTGCACGAAGCCTCGAGTTTCGAGGTTGAGACCATTGGCAGCCTCTTACGCGAATCGAAACTAATGCTTCCGTTATCCAGCGATGAACTTCAATCTCACAATAACATTGAAACGTGTCCGGTGTGCGATCAACGTTTCACCGACGAGAATCGGAAAGTATTTCACCATAATCACTTCACCGGAAACTACATCGGTGGAATATGTAACACGTGTAATCTAAAGATCCAAAAACCTACGTTTGTCCCCATATACCTTCATAATGGCAGAGGTTACGACTTTCATCTCTTAATACGGAATCTTGGATATGATAGACAAAAAATAAATATTCTAGCAGAGAATGAAGAAAGGTACATCAGTGTCAGCAAGCGAGTATTGATTCCGGGAACAAACGAAACTGTGGAGATGAGATTTTTAGATTCTTACAGATTTTTATCTGCGAGCTTGGACGCTCTTGCAAGCAAACTTTCGACTGAACAATTTAGAATAATGAGAGCTAATTTTCCCACCGTAGACATAGAAATGATTAGACGTAAATGTATTTATCCATATGAATATGTTAGTGATAATTCTAAATTTAACGACGACACTCTTCCACCTCAAAAAGAATTTTACAGTCGGCTCAGAGAGAAAGGAATCACGGACGATGAATACGAACACGCGCAACGGATGTGGGACAAATTAGGATGTAGGACACTCGGCGATTATCACGATGCCTACTTAAAACTGGACGTGACGATACTCGCGGATGTTTTTCAAGCATTCAGGAAAACGTCGGCGAATATTTACAAATTAGATCCTGCATATTTTTACGGTCTCTCGGGCTTAGCGTGGTCTGCCATGTTATTACAGACAAAGATAAAACTCGAATTGATACCGGACGTGGACATGTTATATTTTATCGAGAGGGGGATACGAGGTGGAATGGTGCAATGCGTACAGAGACATGCAAAAGCAAATAACGTTCACATGACAGAAGAATACGATCCTAATGAACAATCGAAATACATATTTTATGTGGATACAAAAACTTCCTTACGGCGGGTTCGAATGGGTGGATACCACTTCCATTAACATTAATAATTTCAACGACTGTGAAATTGTCTTGTTTATAGAGGTGGACCTCGAATTCCCCGACCATCTACACGATTACTTCAAAGATCTACCTCCTGCACCCGAACAAAAATGTTCGCCTGATTCAAATCAACGTAAGCTTCTGTTAACATTGGATAGGAAAGAGAGATACGTTCTCCATTACAAAAATCTTCAATTCTTAATTGACAAGGGAGTTCAAGTAATAAATGTGAGAAGAATAATAGTAGTATAATTCATGATACTATAAACCCGAGAAATGATGAACCCCCCTCAGGCAGATTTGGCTACATTTAAAACTTGCTCAACATGCCCATATGAGCTTTTTGCTCAAGTGTGGTACTCCGTCTAATCCAAGATTTTTGTAAAAATGCCCTCGGGAAGTTCCTGTGAAATGATGAGCCCCCTCAGATTGATTTGTCCACACTTACAAAAGGCACTTCTGTCAGATTGTTGTCCATAAGCTTGTTAAAAATATGCCCCTCTTGATATTTTTTTGGCTACACCTAAAACTAAGCCAAGATACACACACACACACACACACACACACACACACACACAAAGCACATTGTTGAACCCAACTGATATTTCTCATTAAGTATAGAGTTTTGATTTGAACCCCAAGAAATTTTATATAAATACCAAAGCCAAAAAATATTAACACACATACACACAAACACACACTAAATATACAAAACACACTGCTGAACCCAACTGATATTTTTTTATTAAGCATAGAATTTTGATTTGAACCCCAAGAAATTTTATATAATAAACATAACAAAATTCTAATATTTATTTTTGTTTAACAGGTACAACAAGTTCTGAGCACATAAGAAGTTTCTGAGGAATACAAGGCAGCAGCAGCAGCAAGCAAATAACTT
Source organism: Lepisma saccharinum (assembly GCF_977018435.1). Taxonomy (NCBI): domain Eukaryota; kingdom Metazoa; phylum Arthropoda; class Insecta; order Zygentoma; family Lepismatidae; genus Lepisma; species Lepisma saccharinum. Next base: position 29,578,144 of record NC_139237.1, read on the forward strand.
ATAGAAGGCAGTGTGTATCCTATCTAATTGCATGGATAATCTTGACACAGGATTTTTTGAGAGAAGATGTATTTCAAAATACATAAAATCTAAGTCACTTGTTGATGATTTAAAGCTTAGATTTTTTGGCTTGTCCGAGTATGACCTGTTTGCTGTGCAGAATGAAACTGAAATGCAGTGGGTGCTTGCCAGTGACAGGCCATTCCAATACCTGTATCTCAACTTTATCAGTGAGTTTGAAAAATTTATGTCAGTAATCAATTCTAACAAGTTTAATTTTTAATAGGCTCTTCCTGTCTTGTTTTACATGCAGTTCCAAATCCCTGCCCATCAGTGCTGTAGAAATACCAGCCAGGCTCGGGTCTGTATGCAGGAAGAGGCAAGATATTTGTTTAAAATCTACTTGGGTACTGATCAAACCTCTATAAGATATGACAACCTGCAACAACCTGGATGTATGAGATTTTTCTGTATTTTTCAGGCTCTCTTGTTACAATCTTGTTTCTCTCTGCATATCTGCCACATGTTCTATGATTATATGCTCTAACAACTTATCAGTAATCAATAATTGTCAGTAATCAATTCTAACAAGTTTAATTTTTAATAGGTTCTTCTCATCCGTATAACAAATTTCCTGTCTTGTTTTACATGCAGTTTCAAATCCCTGCCCTGTAGAAATATCAGCCAGGCTCGGGTCTGTGTGTAGGAACAGGCAAGATATTTGTAGTAAAATCTGCTTGGGTATAATTTTTTGAACAAACCTCTATAAGATATGACAACCTGCAACAATCTGGATGTATGAGATGTTATGTTTCTGTATTTTTCAGTCTCTCTTATTACAATCTTGTTTCTCTCTGCAACATTGCCATCACTCTGCCACATGTTCTATGATTATATGCTCTAACAATTGTATAATCGATGCAAACATATCTGTAATCAATAATTGTCAGTAATCAATTCTAACAAGTTTAATTATTAATAGGCTCTTCTCATCAGTGTAACAAATTTCCTGTCTTGTTTTACATGCAGTTCCAAATCCCTGCTCATCAGTGCTGTAGAAATATCAGCCAGGCTCGGGTCGGTATGCAGGAAGAGGCAAGATATTTGTTTGAAATCTGCTTGGGTGCCTGTACCTAATAATAGCATCACAGCATAGCTCTGTCAGAGATAGGGACTGTGTTTCTTCATAATTATTATTCTTGTTAGTAATCAATTCTAACAAGTTTAATTTTTAATAGGATCTTCTTATCAGTGCAAAAAATTTCCTGTCTTGTTTTGCATGCAGTTCCAAATCCCTGCCTTGTAGAAATATCAGCCAGGCTCTGGTCTGTATGTAGGAAGAGGCAAGGTTGAAATCTGCTTGGGTATAATTTTTTGAAGCCTGTACCTCATCACAGCATAGCTCTGTCAGAGATTGGGACATTGAGTATGAATTTAATTAAATAATATTGTTGCTGTGTTTCTTCATAATTATTGATTACATTAGTCATAATAAATAAAATATAATTATATTCAGAACAAATATCTATAAGATATGACAACCTGCAACAATCTGGATGCATGAGATGTTTTATTGATTTTATATTCCTTTATTTTTCAGGCTCTCTTGTTACAATCTTGTTTTCACATGCAGTTCCAAATCCCTGCTCATCAGTGCTGTAGAAATATCAGCCAGGCTCGGGTCTGTGTGTAGGAAGAGGCAAGATATTTGTACTTGAAATCTGCTTGGGTATAATTTTCTGAAGCCTGTACCTCATCACAGCATAGCTCTGTCAGAGATAGGGACATTGAGTATGAATTTAATTAAATAATATTGTTGCTGTGTTTCTTCATAATTATTGATTACTTTAGTAATAATTATATTCAGAACAAACCTCTATAAGATATGACAACCTGCAACAATCTGGATGTATGAGATGTTATGTTTCTGTATTTTTCAGGCTCTCTTGTAACAATCTTGTTTCTCTCTGCAACATTGCCATCACTATAACAATATCCGCCAAATTTCCTGTCTTGTTTTGCATGCAGTTCCAAATCCCTGCCCATCAGTGCTGTAGAAATATCAGCCAGGCTCGGGTCTGTATGCAGGAAGAGGCATGATATTTGTTTGAAATCTGCTTGGGTACTGAACAAACCTCTATAAGATATGACAACCTGCAACAATCTGGATGTATGAGATGTTTCTGTATTTTTCAGGCTCTCTTGTTACAATCTTGTTTCTCTCTGCATATCTGCCACATGTTCTATGATTATATGCTCTAACAACTTATCTGTAATCAATAATTGTCAGTAATCAATACTAACAAGTTTAATTTTTAATAGGCTCTTCTCATCCGTGTAACAAATTTCCTGTCTTGTCTTACATGCAGTTCCAAATCCCTGCCCTGTAGAAATATCAGCCAGGCACAGGTCTGTGTGTAGGAACAGGCAAGATATTTGTAGTTGAAATCTGCTTGGGTATAATTTTTTGAACAAACCTCTATAAGATATGACAACCTGCAACAATCTGGATGTATGAGATGTTATGTTTCTGTATTTTTCAGTCTCTCTTGTTACAATCTTGTTTCTCTCTGCAACATTGCCATCACTCTGCCACATGTTCTATGATTATATGCTCTAACAATTGTATAATCGATGCAAACATATCTGTAATCAATAATTGTCAGTAATCAATTCTAACAAGTTTAATTATTAATAGGCTCTTCTCATCATTGTAACAAATTTCCTGTCTTGTTTTGCATGCAGTTCCAAATCCCTGCTCATCAGTGCTGTAGAAATATCAGCCAGGCTCGGGTCTGTATGCAGGAAGAGGCAAGATATTTGTTTGAAATCTGCTTGGGTGCCTGTACCTAATAATAGCATCAGAGCATAGCTCTGTCAGAGATAGAAACTGTGTTTCTTCATAATTATTATTCTTGTCAGTAATCAATTCTAACAAGTTTAATTTTTAATAGGATCTTCTCATCAGTGTAACAAATTTCCTGTCTTCTTTTGCATGCAGTTCCAAATCCCTGCCTTGTAGAAATATCAGCCAGGCTCGGGTCTGTATGTAGGAAGAGGCAAGATATTTGTTTGAAATCTGCTTGGGTATAATTTTCTGAAGCCTGTACCTAATAATAACATCACAGCATAGCTCTGTCAGAGATAGGGACTGTGTTTCTTCATAATTATTATTCTTGTTAGTAATCAATTCTAACAAGTTTAATTTTTAATAGGATCTTCTCATCAGTGTAACAAATTTCCTGTCTTGTTTTGGATGCAGTTCCAAATCCTTGCCTTGTAGAAATATCAGCCAGGCTCTGGTCTGTATGTAGGACGAAGCAAGGTTGAAATCTGCTTGGGTATAATTTTTTGAAGCCTGTACCTCATCACAGCATAGCTCTGTCAGAGATAGGGACTGTGTTTCTTCATAATTATTATTCTTGTCAGTAATCAATTCTAACAAGTTTAATTTTCAATAGGCTCTTCTCATCAGTGTAACAAATTTCCTGTCTTGTTTTGCATGCAGTTCCATCCCTGCTCATCAGTGCTGTAGAAATAGCTCGGGTCTGTGTGTATGCAGGAAGAGGCAAGGTTGAAATCTGCTTGGGTATAATTTTCTGAAGCCTGTACCTCATCACGGCACTGATGGGCAGGGATGGAACTGCATGTGAAACAAGACAGGAAATTTGTTACACTGATGATGAGAAGAGCCTATTAAGATTTAAACTTGTTAGAATTGATTATAGATATGTTGTCATGCATCGAATATGAAGTTGTTAGCATAGAACATGTGGCAGATATTATTATAGTGATGGTGCAGAGACAAACAAGATTGTAACAAGAGAGCCTGAAAAATACAGAAATATAAAATCAATAAAACATCTCATACATCCAGATTGTTGCTGGTTGTCATATCTTATAGAGGTTTTGTTCTGAATATAACTATATTTTATTGATTCCTTCTGTATGTTGTAATCTGAAAGCACCCTGTCATCCTCAAGCTGCTTGCATGCAAATATGAGCCTCTGTTGATCGGGAGGGATTCCCTCCTTATCCTGTATTTTCTGCTTTGTAGCAGCAACAGTGTCCTCTGGATTTACCTCCAGGGTCACTGTCTTGCCTGTCAATGTTTTCACAAATATCTGTATTAATGGCTGCTTCTTTATCAGAGTTATGCTGTGATGTTATTATTAGGTACAGGCTTCAGAAAATTTTACCCAAGCAGATTTCAACTATGCCTCTTCCTACATACAGACCCGAGCCTGGCTGATATTTCTACAGCACTGATGAGCAGGGATTTGGAACTACATGCAAAACAAGACAGGAGAAGAGCCTATTAAAAATTAAACTTGTTACAATTGATTACTCTTATTGATTACAGATATGTTTTCAGGTTTAGATTATGAAGTTGTTAGCATAGAACATGTGGCAGATATTATTATAGTGGTGGCAATGTTGCAGAGAGAAACAAGATTGTAACAAGAGAGCCTGAAAAATACAGAAACATAAAAATCAATAAAATATCTCATACATCCAGATTATTGCATGCAAATTTCAACTATGCCTCTTCCTACACACAGACCCGAGCCTGCCTGGCTGATATTTCTACAGCACTGATGGGCAGGGATGGAACTGCATGTGAAACAAGACAGGAAATTTGTTACACTGATGAGGAGAAGAGCCTATTAAGAATTAAACTTGTTAGAATTGATTACTGACAATTATTGATTACAAATATGTTTTCATTGAAGATGTTAGAGCATATAATCATAGAACATGTGGCAGATATTATTATAGTGATGCAGAGAGAAACAAGATTGTAACAAGAGAGCCTGAAAAATATGTCCCTATCTCTGACAGAGCTATGCTGTGATGCTATTTTTAGGTACAGGCTTCAGAAAATTATAACCAAGTAGATTTCAAACAAATATCTTGCCTCTTCCTACACCTAAACCCGAGCCTGGCTGATATTTCTACAGCACTGATGAGCAGGGATTTGGAACTACATGCAAAACAAGACAGGAGAAGAGCCTATTAAAAATTAAACTTGTTAGAATTGATTACTGACTTATTGATTACAGATTTTATACTCAATGTCCCTATCCTCTGACAGAGCTATGCTGTGATGAGGTACAGGCTTCAAAAAATTATACCCAAGCAGATTTCAACTATGCCTCTTCCTACATACAGACCCGAGCCTGGCTACAGCACTGCTATGCAGGGATTTGGATCTGAATAAGACAGGAAATGTGTTACACTGATGAGAAGAGCCTATTGAAAATTAAACTTGTTAGAAATGATTACTGAATTATTAATTACTGATATTACTCATTGTCCCTATCTCTGACAGAGCTGTGCTGTGATTAGGTACAGGCTTCAAAACAGATTTCAAACAAATGTCTTGCCTCTTCCTGCATACAGACCCGAGCCTGGCTGATATTTCTACAGCACTGATGGGGCAGGGATTTGGAACTGCATAAGACAGGAAATGTGTTACACTGATGAGAAGAGAATTAAATTACACTTGCAGCAAATATTTATTTACCTTGATTGCTGTCTCTGCTGAAATAATCAGGGCTGCCTGCTGCGGGTTGATTCCCAACTGCCAGATTCCTGTGCCTGAAATCACACTGAGAGGCTGGACAAAACTCTCCCAAAGTTGCATATATCATGCAAATTATTCTGCCCCAGTGCCTCAACAATACAATCATAAGTATAATCTCTAAATTTTTGCCTTATAAAATACATGACAAGCTCATTCAAATATATATAGTTGGAATGTGATACAAACTCTGGATTGAAATCTTCACCACTGTACAAATTCCCATTATCAGTTGTAACAAATTCAATCTTCTTATTTTTAGATATCTTGTTAATAATTTTATTTGAATATTTATAATGTCTCCAATTTAAACTCTGAGATGCAATCATGGGCATCCTATACTCAAAACAATGCTCATACCAATTGTTGAACCAATAATTGTCAAACAATTTCAACCTTAAATAATAATGGCACCTGTCTGTATAAAAATTAACAAAAGATCCAACAATTCTCCTGAACCTGCTGTACATAAATTTTTCAAACTCACTGATAAAGTTGAGATACAGGCATTGGAATGGCCTGTCACTGGCAAGCACCCACTGCATTTCAGTTTCATTCTGCACAGCAAACAGGTCATACTCGGACAAGGCAAAAAATCTAAGCTTTAAATCATGAACAAGTGACTCAGATTTTATGTATTTTGAAATACATCTTCTCTCAAAAAATCCTGTGTCAAGATTATCCATGCAATTAGATAGGATACACACTGCATTCTATAAGTTATTTGCTTGCTGCTGCTGCTGCCTTGTATTCCTCAGAAACTGCTTATGTGCTCAGAACTTGTTGTACCTGTTAAACAAAAATAAATATTAGAATTTTGTTACGTTTATTATATAAAATTTCTTGGGGTTCAAATCAAAACTCTATGCTTAATAAAAAAATATCAGTTGGGTTCAGCAGTGTGTTTTGTATATTTAGTGTGTGTTTGTGTGTATGTGTGTTAATATTTTTTGGCTTTGGTATTTATATAAAATTTCTTGGGGTTCAAATCAAAACTCTGTACTTAATAAAAAATATCAGTTGGGTTCAACAATGTGCTTTGTGTGTGTGTGTGTGTGTGTGTGTGTGTGTGTGTGTGTGTGTGTGTGTGTGTGTGTGTATCTTGGATTAGTTTTAGGTGTAGCCAAAAAAAATATCAAGAGGGGCATATTTTTAACAAGCTTATGGACAACAATCTGACAGAAGTGCCTTTTGTAAGTGCGGACAAATCAATCTGAGGGGGCTCATCATTTCACAGGAACTTCCCGAGGGCATTTTTACAAAAATCTTGGATTAGACGGAGTACCACACTTGAGCAAAAAGCTCATATGGGCATGTTGAGCAAGTTTTAAATGTAGGCAAGTCTGCCTGAGGGGGGTTCATCATTTCTCGGGTTTATAGTATCATCAATTAAACTACTAATAATGAAATTCAAACATTCCGAGTGGTTAAAACCTTACATTGAAAAAAATACGTATCATAGAACACGCGCCACGTCAGATTTAGATAAAGATTTTTTTTAAACTCAAGAATAATGCTGTTTACGGAAAAACAATGGAGAATGTCAGGAAGCACGTGGACGTGAGATTAGTTCCCGATTCAAATAAATGTAGAAAATTGATAGCATCGCCGACATTCAAATCACGAAATATATATGATTAAAACCTGGCCCTGTTTGTGATGGATAAAAAAATAATCAAGTTCAACAAACCAATCTACGTGGGGGCGACGGTTTTGGATTTATCTAAACTGCATATGTTTGAATTTCATTATAATGTCATGAAACCCTTCTATAATGAAAATATAACACTTTTGTACACAGACACGGACAGTTTTATTTATTCCGTACAGACATCTGACCTCTACAAAAATTTGAAACAACCGAAAATGATTGATCATTTCGACACATCTTCCTTCCCTCAACCAAACAGATTTGATCTCCCTTCTCGCAATAAAAAAGTGCTTAGTAAAATGAAGGATGAATGCAACGGAGAAATCATTCTGGAGTTCGCCGGCTTACGTTCCAAAATGTATGTGGTGAAAACAGAAACCAGCATCACCAAAAAAGCCAAAGGTGTTGGTAAAAATACCGTGAAAAACAAGCTTGTGTTCGAGGATTACATCAATTGTCTCTATTCACAGTCGAGGATTCTACGTTTGGAGACAAGGATACAAAGCGTAGACCACGTGCTTACCACAAACAAAGTTAAGAAAGTAGCATTAGATCCGCATGACGATAAAATATGTATTTTGTCTTGTGGAATCCACACGTTGCTTTGGGGGCACTATCGTTTAGAAATTAGTAAAAATTGTAGGCAATGCAAATGAAAAAAAAAACTTAAATACCTATAACTAAAATAAAAAAAAACTTTAACTGTCTCATACACAATAAATAACTAGCAAGGACAATGAATCTCTTTGGTTTCCGAAAGCAAACAATGGAGACTGTACACCGCACGGCAGATCATGAATTTCTACCTTCCATGTTATCTAAACTCAACGGCCTGTTGATCAATCAATTTTCGGAACGCTGCTCTTCTTGCTGGAACAGTGACGATTTCGGATTCGGGACGATCGACATGGCGAGGAAACCCAACGACGGAAAATACAGAAACAAAATCAACGACTTTCTAAACGTTGCAACGTTGTGGGAAACGTGGAAGGTAGAAATTCATGATCTGCCGTGCGGTGTACAGTCTCCATTGTTTGCTTTCGGAAACCAAAGAGATTCATTGTCCTTGCTAGTTATTTATTGTGTATGAGACAGTTAAAGTTTTTATTATTTTAGTTATAGTTATTGAAGTTTATTTTTTTTCATTTGCATTGCCTACAATTTTTACTAATTTCTAAACGATAGTGCCCCCAAGGCAACGTGTGGATTCCACAAGACAAAATACATATTTTATCGTCATGCGGATCTAATGCTACTTTCTTAACTTTGTTTGTGGTAAGCACGTGGTCTACGCTTTGTATCCTTGTCTCCAAACGTAGAATCCTCGACTGTGAATAGAGACAATTGATGTAATCCTCGAACACAAGCTTGTTTTTCACGGTATTTTTACCAACACCTTTGGCTTTTTTGGTGATGCTGGTTTCTGTTTTCACCACATACATTTTGGAACGTAAGCCGGCGAACTCCAGAATGATTTCTCCGTTGCATTCATCCTTCATTTTACCAACATTTTTTTATTGCGAGAAGGGAGATCAAATCTGTTTGGTTGAGGGAAGGAAGATGTGTCGAAATGATCAATCATTTTCGGTTATTTCAAATTGTTGTAGAGGTCAGATGTCTGTACGGAATAAATAAAACTGTCCGGGTCCGTGTACAAAAGTGTTATTTTTCATTATAGAAGGATTTCATGACATTTTAATGAAATTCAAACATATGCAGTTTAGATAAATCCAAAACCGTCACCCCCACGTAGATTGGTTTGTTGAACTTGATTATTTTTTTATCCATCACAAACAGGGCCAGGTTTTAATCATATATATTTCGTGATTTGAATGTCGGCGATGCTATCAATTTTCTACATTTATTTGAATCGGGAACTAATCTCACGTCCACGTGCTTCCTGACATTCTCCATTGTTTTTCCGTAAACAGCATTATTAATGAGTTTAAAAAAAATCTTTATCTAAATCTGACGTGGCGCGTGTTCTATGATACGTATTTTTTTCAATGTAAGGTTTTAACCACTCGGAATGTTTGAATTTCATTATTCTTCTCACATTTATTACTTGAACTCCCTTCTCAATTAAGAATTGAAGATTTTTGTAATGGAGAACGTATCTCTCTTTCCTATCCAATGTTAACAGAAGCTTACGTTGATTTGAATCAGGCGAACATTTTTGTTCGGGTGCAGGAGGTAGATCTTTGAAGTAATCGTGTAGATGGTCGGGGAATTCGAGGTCCACCTCTATAAACAAGACAATTTCACAGTCTTTGAAATTATTAATGTTAATGGAAGTGGTATCCACCCATTCGAACCCGCCGTAAGGAAGTTTTTGTATCATAGCATGTCCGTATAAATTATTTGCATCCACATAAAATATGTATTTCGATTGTTCGTTAGGATCGTATTCTTCTGTCATGTGAACGTTATTTGCTTTTGCATGTCTCTGTACGCATTGCACCATTCCACCTCGTATCCCCCTCTCGATAAAATATAACATGTCCACATCCGGTATCAATTCGAGTTTTATTTTTGTCTGTAATAACATGGCAGACCACGCTAAGCCCGAGAGACCGTAAAAATATGCAGGATCTAATTTGTAAATATTCGCCGACGTTTTCCTGAATGCTTGAAAAACATCCGCGAGTATCGTCACGTCCAGTTTTAAGTAGGCATCGTGATAATCGCCGAGTGTCTTACATCCTAATTTGTCCCACATCCGTTGCGCGTGTTCGTAGTCATAGTCCGTGATTCCTTTCTCTCTGAGTCGACTGTAAAATTATTTTTGAGCTGGAAGAGTGTCGTCGTTAAATTTAGAATTATCACTAACATATTCGTAAGGATAAATCCCTTTACGTCTAATCATTTCTATGTCTACGTTGGGAAAACGAGCTCTCGTTATTCTAAATTGTTCAGCCGAAAGATTGCTGGCAAGAGCGTCCAGACTGGCAGATAAAAATCTGTAAGAATCTAAAAATCTCATCTCCACAGTTTCATTTGTTCCCGGAATCAACACTCGCTTGCTGACACTGATGTACCTTTCTTCATTCCCTGCTAGAATATTTATTTTTTGTCTATCATATCCAAGATTCCGAATTAAGAGATGGAAGTCGTAACCGCTGCCATTATGAAGGTATATGGGGACAAACGTAGGTTTTTGGATCTTTAGATTACACGTGTTACATATTCCACCGATGTAGTTTCGGTGAAGTGATTATGGTGAAATACTTTCCGATTCTCTTCGGTGAAACGTTGATCGCACACCGGACACGTTTCAATGTTATTGTGAGATTGAAGTTCATCGCTGGATAACGGAAGCATTGGTTTCGATTCGCGTAAGAGGCTGCCAATGGTCTCAACCTCTTCAACCATCTTTTCAAAAAAAATGTTTGATTACGTCTGGTCCTTGGTTAACATACGGTTCATCTATCCTATCCTGTCGCACCACAACATATCCGAAACTCGAGGCTTCGTGCAACTGATACGGTGTTGTGGAAGAAAGTTCGGGGTCTGGTTCGCAGTACGACAACGGTTTGAGAAAAGACTCAAAATCAGTAATGATGATTGCGGGATGCTCCAAAAATTCCTTATGCATCCTAAATTCTTCGACCTCTTTTGATTTCGGCATCAACATGCGAGTCGGTCTGTTGTCACCGCAGTAAATTTTATGTTCTGCAAGTTTCTCGATAGCAATCTGACGTCCGTTGTAATTTCGATAATCGACTTGTTTATTTATCGTCGAACGTGGTCAAACACCTTGGGCAAACTTCGATGTGGTGTGCATATTTGGTTGATTGACTTCTGACCAAGCGTGATAGTGAACGAATTAGCGTGTAGTGATGAACATCCTCGTTTGAAATTAGAAGAAGATTAATCACACGAGCATCGTCTTCGTCGATATCGCTTATCCTGACGGGATGCACGAGATATTGATCTGACGTGAAGGAATATACATTAATAGCGATGCGTTTTCCTGCACGATTTTCAAACTTTGTTATATCCGACAATGTCACCGGGTATTCGATGCCAGACATTACACTTTCAAACTCGGACTCGTATTGTTTGTAATGTCCAACCCACTGTGGATAATTTTTGCAATAAACAGGATGCAGTGCAGCCAATATACACCAAAGAAAACACTTGTTATCGCTGTTCTGTATATTTAACACAGCCCTCTTGTGTTGAATGTTCGCTGGAAGAGGAACGTAGCTGGAAGCGCGAAGAGGCGAGAATTGGTTCACGTAAACAGTTAACGTTTGAGGACTTCCACACAGAGACCATCCCGACCCTTTAGCCTCGAAATCGTCGTGTTTCTTAAGCAGTTAATTTGAAAGATCATAATAAAATCCGTCCAAATTACCGACATCCGCCAAATGAAGAGCCTGGTTTTTTGTACGATGATAAAAAATACTTGTTGTACCATCGACTTTTTCGTATTCGGAAAATAGATCAACGTATAATTTTATGGAATTATTTTCCAATTTATTTTTTAGAATACTTATCACGGATGTTTTCGTTTCACGCAAGAAACTAAGAATGTCGCAGCCTGGTTCCGAAGTAAAAGAGAAATCCTGAATATGACGGTTGAATGCAGATCTAATTGGATTTCGTTCATCGGATAATTTAACTTGCTTGGAAGTGGAAGCTTCGGTTCGTGAATTATCGATTTTCCTTTTCAATGTTTCTTGTCCGGTCGATGGTTTGCAAATTTTGAGGTGTTTACTTAAATGTGCAATACTGATCATCTTTCCGCATCGAGCACAAGACTTAGAAGGTAACGAACGATTAATTCTCGAACCTGTTTCGCTACATCTTGCCCTGTGTACCGATAAATTATTCCTTGAGATTAGCTTCCCACAAGTAACGCATTCAGTTTTATCATTTTTACGATTGAAACTGGTGGTGAATACCATTGCTTTCTCAGATCACACAAACCAAAAATCTAGTATATAGCGATACAATTTTCAGGTATGTTATTTATACGTGTTGCTAGAAGGCCTTCGTCGTTGCAAGTCACCTAACCCATTTACTAAGAAAATAGAAAAAAATATATTGACGTACTGAAAAAAGTTGACTTGTGTTCACCGAGTTCAGATGTTCACTCATTGATGACTCCGTCGTTGTCGTCTATCAAAAACCTAAGTACCTTGGAAACAGTGAGAGTTATCGAAAAATCTCCCCTTGTCGAATTTTTTTTGGTGATGTAGAGTACGCGTAGAGAGGTCGGGTTTAGTGTGTTGGTCGAGTCTCGGTGTTTTCTGTCCTCCCATACCAAAATGAACATAGGTCGTCATGGAACCAAATTTTTCATCAATCGAAAATTTTCTAAGTCCACAGCGTTAAAAAAATCTTAAATTACAAATATCTCGAAAATAGTAAGAGTTATCGAAAAAATATATCGAAAAACACCCCCATACGGCATCGTTAGATGGTCCCTGTCGATTTTGGAGGTGTAGAATACGTATACCAAGTTTTGGTGGTAAGAAGTTAGCCCACCCCCTCCCAAAAACTTTGATCACTCATAACTTTTGAACGAATAGTCGTAGAGAGGTCGGGTTTACTGCGTCGGTCGAGTCTCGGTGTCCTCTGTCCACCCATACCAAAATAAACATAGGTCGTCATTGAACCATTTTTTTTTCATCAACCGAAATTTTTTTCCAAGTCCTGCGTTAAAAAAATCTTAGGACAAAAAAAACCTACAAAGACAGAGACATGGACATAGACATTACATATGGACATAGACATTACACATAGACATAGACATTAGACAAGTTAACTTAACTTAACCGGGAACACAAGCCCGGGGACAGGGATAGGACCACGGGGACAGGGGTCCAGGGACAAGGGGAAAGGGACTCCCGGGGACAGTGGGTGGTCACTCCACCGCAGCAGTGGTTGAACGCAGCTAATGATCGAATATTGTGTCCAATGTGCCTTGGATACATACATGAACACCATATATATATATCAAGAACAACATATACATTAAACAACCCCGTTCAGAATCCGTAGACTCAACACAGAGAAGTAAATATACACACTGTTAAAGGTCACACCTATAGGTCACACGTAGAACGAACAATGACAAGAACGAGTGAACACCTTAACACGCACGGCTACGGAGGAGGATCGAGAGAGGTCGTGTATAATTGTTCTTTTAGGCGTCCACGCAGTGTTGCCACACGAACGAGATTTTTAGCCAAAAGAGAAATTTCGACTAAAAATACCGCAACTGCAGCACCGCTAACAATGCTGCTTTTTACTATCACAACTAATTATTATTCTATTATGTCATTTGCTTAGGTGAAGGGAAAAGAATAGTCCAAAAAAAAGTGAAGGGAAATTGTTACCTCATAGTATGGCAACACTGCGTCCACGTCGCCGGTGGTGACATCTAGTAGCAAGCACTAGAAATATTTCCACAGGTATCGTCTTCATGTTCTCGACTGAAATATTAAAACAAACGGAGTCCAATGTCGGTGCGCAAATAAAAAAAATAATAGGTTAAGTTATATCACTGAAGATCGTAAAAAAATCGTATGAAAAAAAATAGGTTAAGTTATATCACGTAAGATCGTAGCCTACCTATTGTTGAATTTGTGTCATTAGAACACGCACAGAGAGGGAACGAAATTGTCGTTTCTAGATGTCCATAGGCAAAGGCGTAATATTTTCAAATACGCTTTTTTTCGATACCGAAAAATTAAATACAATAAGTATATATATATATATATTTACAATATTAATGTTTATTTAACAATATCTACCTATGGATTTGCCTCGAACAAAAACATGTTATAGAAAAACATTTTTCCAGCCGTAAGTTTAAAAAGTTTGGCCCCTCTCTTCCCCCTAAATCACATTACATACATGTTGGAAAAAAAACAATTATTATTTGTTTGTTTGCTTGCGTCACAATACGGAAATAATGAGAGGCACGCGCGCGCGTGTGTGTGTGGCACATCGTTCCGAGAGAGGTTTACAAACGTCAAGATATATAAACATTGCCGGACTGGAAAATTACGATAAGATGCATTCTTCCTTCAAGGATGAGAAAGTGCATTATTTACTCAACACGCTGTGTCAGCACAACGAATGAAGGCGCGGAACGTAGAGAGAAAGTGAGTTTTTGAGGTTTTGGTGAACCTCAATTAATAAAAATGAGTTTTTGAGGTTTTGGTGAACCTCAAGTGAGTAAAATGAATTTTTGATGTTTTGGTGCTGTTTTCTTCGCTGCGAAACATCGTCAGCGCAATAAATGAGGCGCGGAACGTGGAGAGAAAGTGAGTTTTTGAGGTTTTGGTGAACCTCACTTGATGGCGCAGAACTCTCTATTTGGGTCTACTCTAAAGTAGGTCAAAGCACGTAGAGGCTCTCGTGTAGTTTAGCACGAAAAAAAATAAATAGGTTAAGTTATATCACGTAAGATCGTGGTATACCTACAAAATCGAGTGGGAAAAAATGGGAAATTTTACTAAAACATCGCTAAACGCTAGAACATCGACAAAAAATTGTCAAAATATGTCAAAAACTGATATTCAATTGATAAAAAAAGGCTACAAATGCATACCTACCAAGTGTGAGTGGGAAAAAAGGGAAATTTTACTAAAACATCGCTAAACGCTAAAACATCGACAAAAAAATGTCAAAATATGTCAAAAACTGATATTCAATTGATAAAAAAAGGCTAAAAGACGATACCTACAAAGTGTTATTTTGAAACGATAAGTTAGCACCACTCCCCGAAAACACCTATAGGGTAGTACCTTCACGGTTAACCCAGTAGCTTCACCGGAAAACACCTATAGGACACTACCTTCACGGTAATTTTGGACGAACCGTAGCCTTTAACGCTGTATATTTTAAGGGTACCTTCACGGGAAAGCACCTATACGGCACTACCTTCACGGTTGTTTTCCAAACAGCCCAAAATAACAACTACCTTTCACGGTATTTCTAGTACCTTCACGGTTAACCCAGTACCTTCACGAAAAATCACCTATAGGGCACGGTTAATCCCGAATCGTAGCCTTTTACACTGTATATTTTAACCTACCTTCACCGGAAAGCATCTATAGAGCACTACCTTCAGGGTTTACCCAGTGCCTTCACGGGAAAGCGCCCATAGAGCAGTACCTTCACGGTTAACCCAGTACCTTCACGGTTAACCCAGTACCTTCACGGGAAAGCACCTATATGACAGTACCTTCACGGTTAACACAGTACCTTCACGGGAAAGCACCTATTTTAAACGAGCCATAGCCTTTTACGCTGTATATTTTAAGGGTACCTTCACCGGAAAGCACCTATAGGGTAGTAGCGAACCATAGACTTTTACGCTGTATATTTTAAGGGTACCTTTACGGGAAAGCACCTATAGAGCACTACCTTCACGGTTAACCCAGTACCTTCACGGGAAAGCACCTATAGAGCAGTACCTTCACAGTTGACCAGTACCTTCACGGGAAAGCATCTATAGAGCAGTACCTTCACGGTTAACCCAGTACCTTCACGGGAAAGCACCTATAGGGCACTACCTTCACGGTTATTTTCTAAACAGCCCAAAATAATAACCCCCTTTCACGGTTTTTTTCCAAACCTTACGCAGGTAACTGTCAGCGTTGCCAACTCTGCGTAGCCGTTTACGCTGTATATTCACGGTGTACCCTTGCTGTCAGCGTTGCCAACTCTGCGTAGCCGTTTCCGCTGTACATTTTAAGGTTGTTCACGGTGTACCCTCGCTGTCAGCGTTGCCAACTCTGCCATCAACATTTCACTACAATATTTTACGAGTTAAACTAACCTAGTGAGTTGGCAACATTTATTCTATCATGCACGAACTAACCTCACCTCTTCCAATGGTGAATGACTCTGATTGGTCAGACAGCCCCTCCGAACATTTAATGGCCTATCAATTTTGTGCGCGTGAGCCTCGAAGTCTTTTGTGAGCCCGTACATTTCACATTTTTATGCTGTACAACACAAAAGTGAAAATAAAATTTCAATATTTGTTTCTGGCGATTATAAGTGGCACTTTTGGATCTTTAACCGAGGAAAGAAGACGCTTTTTTGCTTGGTGTTACTGTTGTTTGAGCCGCAAGCTGAATTTAACTAACAAATCAAAACGAGCGCTCTTCAGGGGGGAGTATGCTTTCGAAAACAAAGAAACAATACAAATTCTAGCATTTCCTCTACCGTTGAGCATCTTTTCTGTTCTGGTTAATTACGCAACGGAAAAAAAGGGCGTTGGCTTTGAAAGAAAATCTTTACCTGTAAAAATGTCTGCCAGACCTTTTCTCGAAGAAAGAAGAGGAAAAATCAATAAAATAGTCTGAGCAGTGGGAAAGAAAGAAATGCTCTATAACATGCCAACCAACGTGTTCGGCTACAACAGGAGGAAACCTGGCGCCACGTTTCCCAAGTACGTAAAGATATCCAGCGAAGAGGTCGTCAAAGCTCGAGACATGCTTGACGATGCCTTGCTTGCTTTTCGAACCGACCTGTTGGCAGCTACAATCATTCACTTGAACGGTATTGTGAAGCAGTTCGAAGAGAACACTGGCAAGATCTTCTTCATCTTCAACAACAATAGCATCTTCTACGAACTCTTCCTAGGTGGCGGAAGTCTCCGAATTGTGAACTTGCATCCCTCGAACGGTGTCGCGATAAGTCTGCATCACGGGGAGAGTTTATTCAGAATCAAGCACGACAACATGAAAATCGGAGTCTCGTACGACAACGTTTCCGTCGGAGATCGTCTGTACGCCGAATCTATCGAGACGAATATGGAGCATCCGATACCGCTTTTTTTTTGAGTGTGTGCTCTCCTATCCCGTCGCCAGTGTCAGTCGTCTATCGTAAGCAAGCAAGTAAGCAAAATGCAAGAAAGCAATGAAGACAATAGATCCATATTTTTGCATCGGAGCCATTGTTGTCTATAAGTATCAAACAAACTCCATTGTCATGAGAGCAGCTATCGTGAACGAACTACACAAATCTGCCCGCAGGAATTATCCTCGACTGCCCGTGGTCACCAAAGGGATAGACGACCTCTGGCAGGCCGACCTCGTGGAGATGAGCACGGGGAATCTCAAGGGGCTTCACAAGATCAACAAGGGGTTCAGATACCTCCTCACCGTGATCGACACTTTCAGCAAGTACGCTTGGGCGATACCCGCTAAAAACAAGACCGGGGTCGAGGTCAGCAAAGCTTTCGCTTCTGTTTTCAAACAGAGATCCCCTTGTTTCCTGCAGACCGATCGAGGCAGGGAATTCTACAACTCTGCCTTCGGGAGGATGCTCAAGGAGAACGGTATTCTTCACTATTCAACCTACAGCGAGCTGAAAGCAAGCATCGTGGAGCGATTCAACAGGACCCTTAAGGGGCTCATGTGGAAACGGTTCACCCTCCGCGGGAACTAGAAGTGGGTGGATCTGGTGCCCGAACTGGTGGAGGAATACAACAACCGAATTCACAGGACGATAGGGATGAAACCCTTGGAAGTGACCAAGCGAAACGAAAGGTGGCTCATCTCCGAAGTGTACTGCAAAGGAAACACTGGCGAAAAATTAAGAAACCAAAGTATAAAATAAGAGACAAGGTGAGAGTGAGCAAGTTCAAGCGCCCCGGAGTATTCGACAAAGGTTTCACTCGAAACTGGTCTACAGAAATTTTCACCGTGACCGATGTTCTCCTGCCTTCATCACCTCCCTACATCCCCACCTACAAGCTGAAGAGCACCGCGGACGGTGAGGACATCGAGGGTCGATTCTACTAGCAGGAACAGTCCGCCACTAGGTTCCCGGACACTTACCTTGTGGAAAAAGTGCTCCGACGCAGCAAGGGCAAACTTTACGTCAAGTGGCTCGGCCTTCCTTCTTCGCAGAATTCTTGGATTGATGCTATCGATATCGTATGAGCTGGGAGGTGACCAAGAGGCTCCCGGACGTTGGCGAAGGGAAAGGAAGAAAGAAAAATGGCGAATTGCTTCCCGAAAGTATCAGATGTCTCATCGTGGGGCCCTCGGGTTGTGGCAAAACCACATTGATTTTAGACAATTTCATCCTGGCTCCCTACTGGCTCGATTGGGAGAGCAGACACCTGTACGTCTTTTCCAAGAGCCTCGAGCAATCGAAATACCGGCAGCTGATTGCAATCTACGAGGATCTGGAAATAGCCACCTTTGCCTCGCAGATGGTACCTTTGGACGAGAGTCGTGAGAATTCGGTGGTTGTCTTCGATGACGTCATCCTCGAGAATCAGGAAGAGGTTCGCAACTACATCACTCGAGGCCGCCACAAGGGCATGGACTGCTTTTACTTGGCTCAGACCTTCTCGAAGATCCCCAAGCAGCTGATCAGAGACAACGCCAACTTCATTTGCTTGTTTCGGCAGGATGCCACCAACCTCAAGCACGTGTACGACGAGTTCGTCGGAGGGGATATGACGTGCGAGTCGTTTCGCAGCCTCTGCGCGCATTGCTGGAATGCTGACGACTACGGCTTCGCCACGATAGACATGACTCGCAAACCGAACCAGGGGAAGTATCGTAACAAGATCAACGAGTTTATCGTGATAGAAAATGTAATATAATAGTACGAGGCGAACAAAAAGAAAAAATGAATACATCACGATCTGCTAATGTAATCAATCTTCCTGTGGAGCTGCTCTATCAGATCTTCAAGATTGTGTCGGGTAAAGAAGAAGATAACATCCACAGAATAATTGATATCGCCGATAGTTCGCCAGCGTTCGCCGTACCGTGCCAGATGATCATGAAGGACCACATATTTAAAATCACGGGGAAAAAGATCGTGAATACCGAAGATCTTCACGCAATAACAGACGAAATGGAAGACATGCTTGATGGATATCATAAGCAGAGTGTTAGAAAATTTTCAGAAGCATGGTACGAGATGAACAACGAAAAAGATAACATTATCAACAATATCATTTCATTGACAGCTCTGTCTTGTTTCTTCCGTCGAAATAAAATAACAAAATTGTAAGAAAACAGATAGGCCTAAAACTTCATTTTGCAATGTTCAAAAGGAAAGCCGAAGAAAACATCAAGTTGACCGAGTACCTTGCTAAACGATTCAAAGGCTGGAAGGAAGAGAATCGTGAATATAATGAGCAGAAGAAGCGACAGGAGCAACCGCTCATCGATGCGATCGGTGACCTGGGCAAAGAAATCAAAGATGTTGCCGAACATAACAAGAACTTGATCACAGAGTTGGTGCCGGTGGCAGTTTGCAACATTACGGATTATCCTCCCACTCCTCCTTCACCCAATACAACTCTCCAACACTTCCAACTGCCGTCGCTTCCCACTAGGTTTCCGTCGCCCAGCAGCAGCAGCAGTTCGTCTTCCGTCGAGGGAATACGATTAGGACCGACCGCAGCCAAATATCTGAGCACCAAAGGCGATGACAGACACGAAGTTTTCGGTTTGTATCCATCACCCGACCCTTCCGGGAGCGTCGTGTGGAAGATAGGCAGTTGGCACGTCACGTTCGACAAGGACGATATCATCATCTACAACGAGAGACGAGCGGTACGCAGAAGTTTCTTCAAGAAGTACGCAGACACGCCGGGACTATGGGAACTGATCACTAGAAAACGCCCCGACACCAACGTGTGTTCCGAAGAGGATTACGACAATTACAAGGAAATTCTCAAGATGACCTATGCTTTGTATCAGAACAACGACCCATCTCAGAACAGGGTCAAGTCAAGTAGCAGCGAGAAGTACAGGAACATCATCAAACCGTTTTGGAACGAAATCAAGCAGCAACCTGGCACCACTCGCCTACCTACCGGCAGCTGTATCAAGCGCTACTCCAATTTGCCCGTGGAATTCGTGTGGCTGGACGACGTTCGTAAACTCGTGGACTTGCTGCTGGTCATCGCCTGAGAAGAAAGGGCCGGAAAACGAAACTTTCGCAACAAAAAGTTGGCATCGTGGACATGATCGTTTCCAAACTAAGCCGCTTCATCGTTAACGAACCGAAAGGCATCGGCTATCTGATCAACATCATCAACATGTTGCCCCCCATTCTGGAAGCTGGCGGAAGGGAAGGGACTCATCAACGACATTATCAACAAATTGCCTTTCGAGATGCATATTCCGGGAAACCAATACTGCGGTCCCGGCACTAAATTGGACGCGCGACTGGATCGCGGTGATCCGGGGGTTAATCCCTTGGACGCTGCCTGCAAGGACCATGATATTGCGTTCCGGGACAACAGGGATCTCGCAGCAAGGCACGATGCCGACGTGCAGATGGAACACCAGGCTTTCCGGAGGGTGGTCAGCAGAGATGCCAGCATGGGTGAAAGACTGGCCGCTCTGGGAACGACAATGGCAATACACACGAAAAGAAAACTCGGTTGGGGTTTGTAACAAATTTGTATTTATTTCATTTCAATAAAAAATATCAAAACTGTTCAATGATTCTCTCGTTCTTTACATCGTAAACAAACTTTTTCCCTGCAATCAGGACCACGCTGCATACTGTATTGTCTGGGATCGCCTCTTGGAAATCCACGACAACCTTGATGCTCGTGCGATCGCTGATCACCACCTGCTTGCGTTTCGATGTGTTGATCACGTACATCGGACGTTTCTGGATAAACTCCGCTGGCGTGTAGTACATGTCGGTAGATCCTTCCATGGTGACCCTCTTGAACGCTGTGTAAGCTGCGTACAGCTTCAGGTAATCATCTTCCGCGAGGTTGTAGTTCTCTCTGGGGAAAATCTCGTTACGCCCGTTCATAAGGTAAATGTTCCTAACTTTGCAGTAGTCGAATATACTCGAATCCGCATTCTGACTGCCGTCGCGACCGGTTTGAAACACAACCACCACGAAGTCGGGCATGTGGTACTGGATGATGTTGAACTGTGTCGTCACGTCGAACTCGAAGTATCGCCCGGACACCGTCCTCTGCAAGAATTGGAACGTCTGAAACTCGAGCGGCATGTTCGGGTTCTTCATGATTTCTGCTTTGATCTTCGTGGCGTGATTAGCTTCGTATTCGATGATCGGCATGTGAAGTTCCATGGATTTTATCACGCACTTACCCTCGGACGGGAGGCTCGCATCGTCCACGGCGCCCCCAGCCGTCGCGGATTTCCATCGCAGAAACAAGTTGTTGCCGTTGGACGCTCTCTTCAAAGTGATCCTGAGACCACCCTTCCACATGATTTCCTTGTAGTCGGAGAAGAATCAATAGAGGAGCCGCAGAGGGAATAGCACGGTGCTGAGGTTCCCGGGTAATTTGTTGTCGGTTTCGAAACCCGCCGCTTTGTAGTACGAACTCTCTGGCTTCGAGAGCGTCATGGTCGCCACGATGGTCGAAGTTAGTCCGGGGTTATCCATCCTGTCGATGACAGTGCCATGCTTTCTCACTTCCACCTGGAAGAAGAGGTGAGGGACGAAATTGTCTATCAGCCTGATGTTGACTCCTGCGGGGTATGCTGCATTTTCGTCCCTGGTGACAATTTCTTATCTGATGTAGAGGTCAGCGCGATGAGGTTGCACAAACCCGTCACCAACGTCCACATTAAATTCGATGTCCTTGTTCGGTTCGTTGAGGTTGCCAAACGTCCTTCTGTTGGGAGGGAAGGATTGCAGTTCGTAACTTTCTACGTGATCCATCGTGCGCTTTCGATTAACCGTCTATTTTATTTACAAGATGGCCAGTACGGCCGTGCTCGTGGCTCCGGCGAAATCCACCAATTCACCTTTCTCGTTCGTTATAGTCAATTCTACTTCACTGAACTTGTCGTGCTGGATGGGAAAAAAGATCGGTTTGGCTGGTTCGTAAAGAATCGGCTCCAGGAATTCCGAATTGGGCTTGAACGTCGCAATTATACCGGTTACCTTGTGTGTTTGGTCCCGATTTGCGTCCGTCGATACAACCATGCCCAGAGCCAGGTTGCAATGTACGTTCAAAGTTTCTATGGAAAGGAATTTGGGAATAGAGGACCCGACGTGCTTGATCCCCGGCGCCAACCTACTGTCGTTAGGGAAACCCAAGAGCTTCCCGATGGATCCGAGGTTTATTTCTTCTCTGGCGGACGTAATCTCCTTGCGATGAGTGACCGAACTCTCGGACAGGATGATGTTCGAAGGCAATTGGGCTTGCAGCGTAGTCAGATTATATTGTCCAGGCGAAACGGTGATCTTGCTTCCTACGTGGAGAGTGTTGTTGTATTCTGTGACGTTACGAATCAAGTACATGCTGTAGAAAGCCACGAGGCCCAAAGACTCTTGTTGCAGAGTGCTCCTGATTACATCGTAATGCAGTTTCAGTTTGAGGATTGAAGTCTCGCTGGACAAATGCAGGACTAGCATTTTTCTTTTATCGCTATTGTTTTATCAAATCCGTTGCTCTCTGAAACATTTCCAACGACGTCGAGTCCCCGCTGCCGGTTAGTTGCGAAAGAATGACCAGCATTACGAATCAGAGATGACCGCAGACCACTTCGTCGAAGCCCTGCATCCTTTCGTCGTTGTAAAATCTTTCGGACGTTGATTTCAGGTAGTTCGCAAGCGCGAGAAGTGGATCGCCACCAAAAGAATCAAAAACGAATGTGCTTCCGACCTTGCCAATCCAATAACATACCCAGTGGGCTCCCGGGTTGAGAGAATTATCCAAGTTGACCACTCCGCTTTCGCCGCCACTTCGGGGTCCGTTAGCAGGCAATGGATCTTCAGCTGCTGCCTTCTTTTCTCTCTGTGCCACCCCAAGACCAACATTGGGATAGTGTGGGAAGTTTATAACGTTGAACAATTCAGCTAGAGACTCAATATCTTCGTTTGAAAGGGGCACTTTTTTTAAGGTTGAATTTCTTCAACGCTGCTGCGGTGGTTTGTTGCTTTGTTCTTCTTCTCTTCAATTCGGAACCAGTAGCGTTCATCTTGCTTTCCACGGCGAGGTTGTGTCTTTTTTGCTCTTCGAGCTCTTTTGTGTTCTTCTTGGCAACGATCACGGTTTTCGCGATCGCGGCACTACCACCTGCGAGACTTCCCACGGCTCCGAGAGCAGCGAGGATCGCGGGAATGTTGAAAATGAAACTTCCCTGCTTTCTTGACCTAGACTTTTGCAACATGCTTAGCTGTGGCCTGCTGAGTAGGAGCTTCATCCCATGCCCCTTCTTTAAACATTTGTTTTTCTTCTCGCGTTGCTTCTTCGTGAGTATGGAATCGATGCCCGAAACCATTTTGAGTTCCGAGTAAGGGATTTGATAAGCCACTCCTTTCGGACGCATTGCGAAGAACTCCTATTTTATTATGTCTGTTTATTTACTTACTGCTATCCGTGAACTGCATTCTGCTTCAGCTGCTGCCTTCTTTTCTCTCTGTGCCATCCCAAGACCAACATTGGGATAGTGTGGGAAAGAACAATAAATGGAGAGAAAAGGTTTTGGTGAAATGAGACTGCCTTTTATTTCAGCAAAAAAATAGATGGATGCCGGAAATGAAGTGAATGAAAAAGTATTTTGTTTGTATGTGTACAATTTAATACGGAAGCGTGCGAAGTGGATTCGTTATATACAGGATTAGTATAATTATAGATATTGCATGATTTGGACTTCTCTCCGATTGGTGAATAGCCCCATGGAACGGTGTGAATACCGCAGTTCAAAACTTTTCTCTTGTCGTCCTCTGCATCCAACGCCACTTTGTTCAGTTTCACGGTCTTCACATCATGGCCTATGATCTGGAACCTCCTCTCTTCCCGCAGGATGGGGAGTTTCTTCTTCTGGCATTCGATGTAATCCTCGACTTTTAACTTCCCCTGAACAGTGCTTTTCCCAACTCCCTTGGACTTCTTGATGGTGGCAACGGTCGTTCTGATACAATACGATTTAGCCCTGAGTCCCACAAACTCTCTGAAGATCTCACCATTCATTTCGTCCTTCATCAATCCTGGAACTTTCTTGTTTCTTGGCAAAATGTTGTAGGAGTTCGGCTGTGGATAGCCCGAAGTGTCGAAATCTTCCTTCAATTCGGTTGTCATGCCCCTGTACGGATCTTCTTTCATCACATAAACGAAACTGTCCGTATCCATGTAAGCGATCTGGATTTGATTTTTGTATCGTGACTTCATGATGTTGTAGTGGTACTCGTACATTTTCAGTTTCAACAGTTCGAGAATTGCAGCCCCCACGTACGTCGGATTGTTGAACGTAATGCAGGATTTGTCAAGATGAAGCAACGTCAGGTTCTCGTTGAAAATTTTCCTGCTCTTGAAGAGTGGGTTGGCAACCCACTTCCTGCATTTTTTTTCGTCCGAAACTATCTTGACGTCCTTATATTTCCTTACATTCTCCATTGTTTTTCCGTAGATGGCGTTGTTCATCAGTTTATACATATCCTTATCCAGGTCAGATGTCGCCACCTGCCGCTTCTGGGTGTTCATGTTGATGTAGGGTTCCAGCCATTTGCCCTGCGTGAATTTCAAAATTCTGTGCACTTTAGTTAAAACAAGACCCTGCTGGAGATAGAATTTCAGCAGTTTGCAGTGCACTACGTAATGATCCTTCCTCTCCAACGTCAGAAGCAGTTTTGGTTGATTGGAGGGACGAGGACATTTTAGCTCAGGCGCCAGAGGAAAATCCGAATGGAGCTGGTGCAATTCTGAAGGATACTCCAAGTCTACCTCCGCGAAGTATCCTGTCGATCCTTCAAAATTATCCTCTTGAAGCAGATGTTTCAGTCCTTCTTCGGTGATGTCCGACCACTCGAAATTAGACTGTGGCAGCTTCTGTGTCATCGCGTAACCATACAGGTTGTTGGCGTCCAAGTATATTATGTAGCTGGACTCCTGATTGGGATCGTACTCGTCTCCCATGTACTTGTTATTTGCTTTCGCATGTCTTAAACAACATTGCACGATGCCGCCCCTGATACATTTCTCGATGAAAAGCTGCATGTCGCATTGATCTTCCGCGAAAAGTTGCAATCGAATGCTACTGGAATACAACATGGCATTCCAGGTGAATCCCGGAAGACTCACGAAGTGCGCAGGGTCGACTTTGTAATCACGAATAGTGGTTTGACGAAACGCTTGGAGCACGTCGAATAGGAGAAGCACGTCCAGCTTCAAATATCGATCGTGGAAATCACCCAGCGAGCAGCATCGAAACTCGTTCCACATACGTTTGGCGTGCGCATAGTCTTATTCGGAACACACGGAGTCCTTCAAGGTTGAATTAAATGCGTCTTTCGACGGAAGATCCGTCTCGTCGAACTTTTCGGGTCCATCGACGTACTCATATGGGTACACTCCTTTCCTTCGAATAGCGTCCAAGGACACATCTGGGAAATGATCTCTGGTAACTTCCGGCATGTCCAACATGGCGACGCATTTTTCCAGGCTAGCCTGGAGAAAGCGGTAAGAATCGATGAATCTAAGTTCAACTATTCAGTATTTTGGTTTCTTGCCAGCAGCGCACAACGTGCACTCATCGTCGGAGGGGATCATTTTGTTCATCTTACCATGATAGCCCGGTGGAATATTCACCCATTTGCTGATAGTAATGTATTTCTCGTCGGTCTCGGCAATCACACGGATGGTTTTTTTGTCATAGCCCAGCTCTTTGACGAAATGGTGAAGATCATAATTGCTGAGCCCGTGGAAAAATACCGGCACAAACTTGGCAGTTTGAAGCTTCAAATTGCATCTATAGGATAACGGACTGATGTACTGACCCGTTACGTGATTGTGGTGTGTCACGTTTATCACACAATCATCAAATTTGGACAATGTGTTGCACAAACAAACCTCAATTCTTCGTCTTCGGTAAGATCATTCATGTGTTTAGTCCTGAACAAAACATCGCCCCATTCTTCCACTTCCTTGACAAGGAATTCCAGGAAGCGTTTTCCAGCCTCGGGGCCTCGGTAAAGAATCGGTTCCTTACTATCTTCGTCCGCTCCTGCCATCCAGTGCACGTAGTATGTGAAACTGCAAGGTATGTGCTCGTGGTAGGCAGTAGTTGATGATTTCGCCGGATCGGGGTCGCAGATCGCCATGGGCTTCAAGAATGCCTCGAAGTCCGCAACGATAACAACGGGGACCTCCAACTGGGACTTGTACTTTCTGAAGAAATGAGAACCACCAGGGAACACGCACCTGGATGGTTGATGCTGCAGGCATTCTCTGAGGTGATCCTGCAGTCTCTCCTTGGCGGTTCTTGAACCTAGGTTGCTGGAAAATATCATACATCGATAACAGATTTCGATTTTATGTTCATGTTTTGTTATCTCGCTTCTGACCAGCTTTGAAAGATCACGGATGAGGCAATAATGGTGCTGTTTCATACTTTTTATCAACAGCATGTGCACTACAATTTTGCGAAGCGGAAAAATATCTACTTTTTTTACTGATTTTATATCCGTACACATTTACACCGATTAGAATCTTGTTTTTTTGTTGATAGGCTTTTTCGAATTTTTCGATTTTTGTCAGCTGCACAGGAAATGTAACGTCTTCGAAATATTCATCCAATTCATTCTCGTACTGGCTGTAACTTCCAACGCGCGTGGAGGTTTTTGTTTTATGATGCAAATGGGCCAGGAGGCACCATTTGAAACACTGGTTGTCGTTGTTTTCAATGTTAAGAACGGCTTTCTTGTTTTCGATCACCTGCGGGAGCTTCACGTAAGTCGATCCCGAAAGAGGCTTGTATTTTATTATGTTGATGTTGATGATATGCGTAGTGTTGCAAACACTCCAACCCGATCCTTTGCCTTGAAACTCTTCCTGCTTCCGGACGATTTCATTCACTAGCTTGTCGTAAAATTCGCTTATCACCTCCCTCTCACTTTCCAGCAGAAGTTGTTGCTTTGTTCTATTGGAGAACATGTGAGTTTGTTCCGACGAATGCTTCTGGAACAACGAATCCAAAACCATGTCGAATTTGAAGGGGCCCTTGTCGAGAGTGGAAACCAAAATCTTAACCACTTCTGCTTTCGTCTCCTTCAGGAAAATTTCGGCACTGCAGGGCAAACCCCTATTCTCGATGCTGAGGCTGTAATTTGCCAACATATTCCTGAAGGCCGTTCTTTTCGGCTTAATACATTCTGGGTCGCGTGCTTCAGCCGATTCTGCGATCTTCGTTCTCTTTCCATGGCTCAACTGGTTTGAAGACTGCTTTCGCTTTACCCTACTCTTCTGATTGACGATCAAATTTTCTGTTGTTATCACTTTCCTGGATGTTGGGGAAGGTTTGGTGATGCTGGTGGGTTCTTTCGACGAACCAGGCCAATTAATACATCTTTGTTTATGCCGATTTAGATGGGACTTGGTTTGAGGGATATTACAGAAGGGGCAGTGAACTTGGGGTTCTTTCGGAACTGACGATGCAGTGGATGTGTCTCGTGACTGCGACATTTTTCTGCAACAGAGAAAGCCAAGTTTCAGGGATATGCAATAGGCTATTGTATACATATTGGGCCATTGTTTTGATTCGAATCTGTAAGTAAACAATAAGACGCATCAAGATGCCGAACAATATCTTCGCCCACTCCAGAGGCGGCACGGATACCGAGCCACCCGACAACACTGAAATTCTAAAACTCGACCAACGAGTGAAGAAACTTCGCAGCGACCTGCTGACTCTCCAGAACACTCTGTCCTCGAGCCTACAAGATGAGATCACAAGTCTGCAGAAAACATTAGTGGATCCGATCCTAAAGATCGAAGCGGAATTCAAATCACTGTTCGCCAAGTATGCAGATTTAGCATCCTTGGAAAGTTTGAGCAGCATTCAGGAAACAGTGAACAACCTGCGAGAGGAATTATCTAACCTACAAAAATCCAGAGACATTATTCAACTAAAAACTAAGTTTGAGGAACAGGAAACAAACATCCAAGTTAGCTTGAGCGAACTTCAAAATGTTATTTCTAACATTAAGATCCAACTTGAAACCAACCCTGCACCCGAAGACATACTTCTGATCAATCGAGCAGTGGCCGATCTACGAAACGAACTCGGTAGTTTTCGGGATGAGATCCCGTCTCTGATATCCTTCGCAGAACTTGAAAACTCGGTGAAAATCATCAGGGAGAAACTTCATTCCGTCGAAGAAGCCATTGCCAACTTTCCTTCGTCCGAGGAACTGAAAATTATATTAAAGTCTGTGGCCAACATCAAACTGCAACTCGAGACGTACGAGGATTTCGGTAAAATCCAAGGCACCATAAGCCCCATCGAGGACACTTTGTCGACCATGAGAACTGATCTATCGACCGTGCAGGAAGCTTTGGAATTGAAATTGCAAGGCATAACGGAAACCTTGACCACCGTTCAACAGCAAATTGCCAAGCTGGAAAGTCTTAACACCGAAACCAAACTTTCACACTTTCATCACCTGATCGACGACATACAGAGCAAGTTGGAAACACTGCAGCAATCAACCCCTACACAGGACGACATGACGCGACTCCGGGATGCGCTGGGTACGGTAGCCGACGCCAGTGAGCTGGACGCCGTGAGAAAAGCTTTAACCGCGCTGCAGAATACAGTCGCCAACTTACCAACATCGTAGTAACTGAAAGCCGTGAAGAGGACAGTGAATCGTTTGCTCAAATCCGAGGACGTGAAAAACATTCAGATTGAAATCGTGCAAATTCGAGACACCATCGCCACGATGCCCACCAACCAGAACGTCAACGAGCTGCACACTCTGTTCGCAGAAATCAGAAATCAGGTTCACGACCTCGCGACACAAAACTCCAAACTGAGGCTCGTCGAAAGCTTGCAGCAGATCATCGCAAACGTGAAACTTCGAATCGACGACGTGGAGACCGGTCAAGAGTCTGCTTTGGCTGATTTTGCCGACAAGCTTCGCGAACTGAACGAACACTTCAAGCAACTTCGCGTGGAAATCAAGATCAAACCTTCTTACGACAGCATCGTCAACCTCTTCAGCGAACACCTGGAGCCCATACAGAACAAACTGGACGACGTGCAGGAGGAACTGCGAGCCAACGTCGGCAGCCTGAACGTTAGCCTCGACAACTTAAAATCGACAGTCGTCCTAGAGATATTCAGCATCCCAAATCGAGAATTTCCGTCCCCTTTCAATCCACGAAGCAAACTCTACATGCCCACTCCTGTCAAAGCATACCATCAATTTTACATCAGGGGAAATACTTCAGTTTGTCAAGATAACTTACTAGTCGCTACTTCGAGCCCTTCACTATCCGACTATGACTGTGACGAATATAGGGGACGAACCTAAAGTCCGCAATGTAGAGCTGGTTGATTTCACACACCCCGAAAGTGGAGAGACTTCATATGCCGAGGATGCTTCACAAATCATAGACATTCAAGTCGGTGATAAACTGTATGTTGAGAACCCCACGCTCTGTCCAGCACAAAATCCCATCGTCATCGTGTTCCTTTTCTCACATGACGTCCAGTAGAAGCAAGTAAAATTTTGTTATGTAAACTTATTAAAGCTCAAACGTAACTTTCCTGATTAGCACAAAAATACACTGATATTGTGTGATCACGAGACAATTCAAGTTAATAATATGCAATGTAAAAGTAAATTCCAAGTTAACTCGGGTTAATAAAGCAAGTAAAAACATAATTGCTGTACTTACCTATGTTGAAGTGAAGCTGTTCTTTCTCCTTCTTGCATAACTTTTCATCAATTGAACACATCGTGCACCACAAGCTCATATAGAACTCAGACACTAGAGTTAATACAACATAAATGTCATTAGCAATTCACGGCAGGAATGCTGTTAATATACTCACTCCGGTCACTTTCTCGCTAAGCACTGCGAAAATCGTGGTAGGAAACGATATCGATCCGTCTAGGCTACATACATCGTTCCGTCTTGCTCACGCAATTAGAGGGAAAGAATCGCGTAAATAACATTAGCGACGACTCCTATACAGATATTTTTACTGGTAAAGATTTTCTTCCCCCCCTTGCGTAATTAACCAAGAACCGCCCGAACGGTGAAAAGAGACTCATCGGTAGAGGAAATGATGGAATTTGTATTGTTTCTCGCGCTAGAAACAAATATTGAAATTTTATTTTCACTTTTGTGTTGTACAGCATAAAAATATGAAATGTTCGGGCTCACAAAAGACTTCGAGGCTCACGCGCACGAAATTGATCGGCCATGAAATGTTTGGAGGGCTGTCTGACCAATCAGAGCCATTCACCATTGGAAGAGGTTAGGTTAGTTCGTGCATGATAGAATAAATGTTGCCAACTCACTAAGTTAGTTTAACTCGTAAAATATTGTGGTGAAATGTTGATGGCAGAGTTGGCAACGCTGACAGCGAGGGTACACCGTGAACAACCTTAAAATATACAGCGTAAACGGCTACGCAGAGTTGGCAACGCTGACAGCGAAGGTACACCGTGAATATACAGCGTAAACGGCTACGCAGAGTTGGCAATGCTGACAGCGAGGGTACACCGTGAATATACAGCGTAAACGGCTACGCAGAGTTGGCAACGCTGACAGCAAGGGTACACCGTGAATATACAACGTAAACGGCTACGCAGAGTTGGCAACGCTGACAGTAAGGGTACACCGTGAATATACAGCGTAAACGGCTACGCAGAGTTGGCAACGCTGACAGTTATCTGCGTAAGGTTTGGAAAAAAACGTGAAAGGGGGTCATTATTTTGGGTTGTTTGGAAAATAACCGTGAAGGTAGTGCCCTATAGGTGCTTTCCCGTGAAGGTACTGGGTTAACCGTGAAGGTACTGCTCTATAGATGCTTTCTCGTGAAGGTACTGGGTTAACTGTGAAGGTACTGCTCTATAGGTGCTTTCCCGTGAAGGTACTGGGTTAACCGTGAAGGTAGTGCTCTATAGGTGCTTTCCCGTGAAGGTACTGGGTTAACCGTGAAGGTAGTGCTCTATAGGAGTAGTTGTATTTACGGTATTATAAACCCGAGAAAGGAAGAGCACCTCTCCAGCAGCTTTGCTACACTTAAAACTAGCTCAACATGGCCATATGAGCTTTTTGCTCTAGTGTGGAACTCTTGCCTAATCCAAGATTTTTGTAAAAATGCCCTCGGGAATTTTTCAGAAAGGAAGAGCTCTTCTCATGCAGATTTGCTATACTTAAAACTTGCTCAACATGTTCATATGAGTTTTTTGTTCAAGTGTAGCACCTGCCTAACCCAAGAGTTTTGTATTCGGAAAGTATCAACCTCCCCTCAAGCAGATTTGCTCATATTTACAAAAATTGCATCAGCCAGATTTTTGTCTATAAACTTGTATCCATACCTACCTATACATATTTTACTTCAGGTTTAAGTTTAATTGGATACTATTCAATTTGCTTATCTAATATTAAAACAATGCAATATGCAGAGCCCCTCTAGAATTGCTTCGTGTTTGCATGTTTCCCCCTCTGTGTCAGTGTGTACAATTCCCGAGACGGTAGTATTGATTTTTGCTTTGCATGTTCTCCTCAGCGCCAGTATTTACAGAAATTCCCGAATATTGCATCAGCCAGTATTGTGAGAATGATTGAGGAGAACAGACGTGTTGATACAGTGCTTCTCATACTTACTGGTTTAAATTCATATTGAACAATATAAAATCTGATATTTGTTGTAATCCACTCATATTTAGAGTCAAGCTTATATTTGTCACAGCCTGTTATACATAACAAGGTTATTGCCATTCTAGACATGCATGTTTGTACAGGTATTTGTGCTGGGTCAGTGTGAATGAATATTTATTCTCTTTTTCCACTTGTGGGCTATTGGCTTTACAACCTGTCATAAGATAAGCATAGAGATTAGATTTGAATCCCAGGAAATTTTATATAAATACCAAAGCCAAAAATATTAAGTGTATACACACATACACACATACATACACATACAAATCACAGTGCTGAACCCAACTGATATTTTTTATTCAGTATAAAGTTTTGAATTGAAACCCAGGAAATTGTATATAATAAACAACAACAAAAATGCCGAATCAAAAATATTGTAATCAATGCAATAAGAATATATCCAGCTCTAATTGGGCCAGACACCAAAAGATTTGTAACCCGGACAAATACAGAACTCCCAAAAAAATTTGCCCCAAATGCAATAGAAAATATAACATGGAATACTTCACATATAAACATAAAGATACTTGCTCTGCACAGTCATCAACACAACCATCTACTTCTGGTCTGAAAAGAAAGCACGAAGCACCTGTTAATGCCAGAGCAGCAAAGCAGCCACGCCATGAACCTATCCATAGCAGTTTTAATGCCCAACTTAGGGATTATCGGTTTGTATCAGAGCCAAGATGTGGCATTGAGAATTTTTTGAATAGTATAAATTCTGATCTGCAGGCAATTCTAAATGCACAAAATGGCTCTTATAAGCTATCCCTTAAATTGTTTGTACAATATAAGAAGCCAAATGACACAAAATTTACACAGCCCCACTTAACAGAAACTGTACCTGTATATTCAAATGCAAATTCGGACAAAATAATAAGCAGTTTGATAAATCAATTGAATATCAAACACTCTGAATTTGCTGCAAAAGAGTCTGGATGGACCCTATGTGGCTCTCCGCACAAGTTATATGTTAATATTTCCGAATTCAGCCCATTACAAGGTTCCACTTATGTGCCATTACCTGCTAATATCAAAAACAAAAGAGCCGTGGTCAATATTGAAAATACCGACCAGAAATGCTTTTTGTGGTGTATATTAGCTGCCTGTTTCCAGTTTCAAGGCATCCTGAGAGAATAAGTTATTACAAACAGCATGAACATGATTTTGACGATGCAATGGAGGGTTTAGAATATCCAATGTCTGTTCAGAATATTGATAAATTTGAAAAAAGGGCCAGGCATATCAATGGCAAACAATTATCTATTAATGTATTTATTTGTTCCACTGGCAATTGCCCGATAGCACCTCTCAGAATCAGTACACTTGATGATGAATCTGCTATTCCGATTGATCTGCTCTTAATTGAAGGGGATGGCACATATCATTACACTCTGATACATAATCTTGAAGCTTTAGTCAGAACACAACTAGACAAATCCAATACAATATTCAAGTTGTGTAGAAGATGCTTAACTGTATTTGATGGTCAAAAAATGGTGAAGGGGGTTCGGGAAGATAGTGCAGAAATTGCCAAAAACAAGTTAATTGAGCATCTGAAATACTGTGGCAATCATAAACCTGTTCATATGGTGATGCCCAATCCAAGTGAAAATTGCAAATTCAAAAAGTCTGAAGCCTTGTTGGAACACCCAGCATATATTGTCTGTGATTTTGAATCGAACGTCAAACCTATTGCATTCTGCAATCCAGATCCTGAAGAATCTGCAATTACACCATACCAGCTACATGAACCTTCCAGCTTTTGTTATACAGTTATACGGGATGGTGTAGCTAGTAAAGAATATTCATACATGGGACCAGATGCCATCAAAATATTTGCACATAGAATAGAAAATGAGTGCCGTGACATAGCATCTAACATCTTATTAAAATCAAAGCCTATGCTGCCTTTAACAGAGAAACAGATTGAAGATTTCAACAAAGGAGAAAAATGCCCGGTATGTGATTCTGAATTTTCAGATACAAATATCAAGGTGAAACACCATTCTCATACAGATGGTCGATATAAACAGGCCCTGTGCAATAGCTGTAATATTCAGATCAAGAGACCAAGATTTGTCCCCATATTTTGCCATGGAGCATCCAATTATGATTTTCATCATCTGATCAGGTACGAGGGGTTTGACAAGCAGAATTTAAATATTTTAGCTGAAAATGATGAGAAATATATATCTATTAGCAAGATAATTAAAGTTGATGGTGTTCCTATTCACATAAGATTTCTTGATTCTTACAGATTTCTGTCGGCTAGCCTGCCTACACTGGCAAATCAATTATCTGATGAACAATTCAAAATCACAGATGCATTGTTTCCAAATCAGGACCTGAAATTAATTAGGCGGAAGGGTGTATATCCATATGACTATGTTACAGATTTTTCTAAATTTGATGAGTGTTCTCTGCCACCACAACAAGAGTTCTACAGCAGAATCAGAGGATCTGGAATCACTGATGAAGATTATCACCATGCCAAGTTGATGTGGAACAATTTAAATTGCCAGACATTTGGTGATTATCACATGGCATATTTGAAACTTGATGTCACTCTCTTAGCTGATATATTGCAGGCATTCAGAAAATCTTCCATGCAAAATTATAGACTGGACCCAATATATTTTTACAGTGCCCCGGGCCTAGCATGGGCCGCAACGTTTTTGAACACTAAAATGCAATTGGATCTGATCCACGATCAAGATATGTATCTGTTTATGGAGAAATGTATAAGAGGAGGGATGGTGCAATGTTCCCAGAGATATGCCAGAGCAAATAACAAATATATGCCTGATTATGATCCAGCACGGCCATCAAATTATATACTGTATGTAGATGCAAACAGCCTCTATGGTCATGCCATGATGCAAAAACTGCCATATGCAGGGCTTGAATGGGTTGAAGATTTCAATATTGAGGATCTTAAGAATTTTGATGACAGTAATTATGGCCTATTCTTAGAGGCTGATCTGATAATTCCTGATGATTTGCACAATAAATTTTCTGATCTGCCCCCAATTCCCGAGGTTCAGTGCTCACCTGGCTCTAAACAGAAGAAGCTCATGATGACTCTGGAGCCGAAACAGGGATATGTCATATATTACAAAAACCTCCAGTTCCTGATGAAACATGGTGTTCAAGTGACCAAAATTGGAAAAGTTTTGAGGTTCAGGCACTCAGAATGGTTGAAACCATACATTGATACAAACACGGAGCTTCGAACATCTGCAAAGAGCCAATTTGATAAGGGCTTGTTTAAATTGATGGTGAATTCAGTGTATGGCAAAACTATTGAAAATGTCAGAAAACATACCGATGTTAAAATAATTACTGACCCCAGCCTGAGCAAAAAATTGGTTGCAAAGCCCAACTTCAATTACAGAAGAATTTATGATGAGCACATGGCACTTTTCAACATGAAGAAAACAAAAATCAAATTTGATAAACCTATTTATGTAGGGGCTGTGATATTGGAATTGTCCAAATTACATATGTTAACATTGTATTATGACGTGCTGAAACCTTTTTATGGTGATCGTGTAAAATTATTGTACATGGACACGGATAGTTTTATTCTTGATATTCAAACAGAAGATGTTTATCAAGATATGTCACAGCCTGAATTGTTTCAATACTTTGATACCAGTGAACATACAAAGATTCAACACCACCACAACAAAAAGGTGCCTGGCAAGTTAAAAGATGAGACACTTGGTGATGTTATTGTGAAATTTGCTGGGTTAAGTGCCAAGATGTACACCTTTGAAACATGTAGTGGCGCTGTTGCCAAAAAGGCTTAGGGCATTGGCAGAATTACTGTTGACAAAGATCTCCAATTTGAAGATTATGAAAATTGCCTCAAATCCCAGAATTCAATCAAAACATCAGAAAATAGAATTCAGAGTGAGGATCACTTGCTGACTAGCAATATTGTAAGAAAAGTGGCTCTGGACCCACATGATGATAAGAGATGCATTTTATCATGTGGCATACATACTCTACCATGGGGTCATTGTGATTTGAAAAGTGGCAAACAAAGCCCAATTACAGAGCATGATTTGAAATAAATAAACATGCCTATGAACTTATTTGGGTTCAAAAAACAGGCTATTATGGATCTGCCAACACCACAACCCTCTTCTGATATGCTGTCTAAACTGAGTGGCTTGTTAATTATTCATCTGAACAGCATATTTACAGATAATGATGATGAAACAGGCAAAACATTGTACATATTTAACAATAATTTAAATCATTAACAATTACCTGTAGGTGGGCAATTGCAATTTATTACAACCCCTGAGGGCGATGTCAAGATTTCAGTAGTGAGAAATATTTATAGAATTAAGCACTCAAACATGATTTCTGGCACTGTATATACTGTTTCTGCTGGTGACTGCTTATATATTGAGGTCCCGGGGTCATATGACAAGCTTATACCTTTTTTTATAGAATTAAGAATCAGATACTCTATAATAAATAACCACTAAAACAAAAATGCCTAATGATATATTTGGCCATACAAGACATGAAGATCACAGTGATGAGATTCTGATGCTTGATGTCAGAGTCAAGAAATTGAGAAGTGATTTACAAGCTTTACAGACCACACTCAATGCCAGTCTTCAATTAGAAATTACAAATTTACAATCACAATGCATGGACCCTCTTCTTAAAATTGATTCTGAACTCAAATTATTGCTTCAGAAATATACTGACTTGGCTACATTGGATAATTTTCAAAGTTTAGAAGAAGCTGTAGCAGCTCTTCAAGCCAAATTTAAGACCCAGGCTACCAACTCTGAGCAATTGAAACAGCAATTGGAAGAGCAAATAAATAATGTCCAGGCACAGCTCCAAACAATTGTCAAAAGCATAGAATCACAAGAAGATTTTGATCTAGTGATTTCCACTCTAAAGGAACAGATTCAGTCACTCCAAATACCTAACCTGGACCCTCTGAACAATGCCATAGCCGAGGTTAAAGAAAAAATTGAGACACTTGAAAATTTTATGAACAACTTGCCATCTTCTGATGCTTTGAATGCAATAACTCGGAGTGTAGCAAACATCAAGCTGCAACTTGAAACATATGAAGATTTTGGAAAAATTCAAAGTTCTATAACCTATCTTGAAGGTACAATAGCAGCAGTGCAAAGTGATTTGGCAAATGTACTAGAATCTCGCCTGCCTGGGATTGTAGATACCCTTGTCAGTGTCCAGCACCAAATCACAAAGCTTGAAAACCTCAACACCGAATCTGAGCTATCACATTTTCATCACTTGATCGATGATATCCAAACAAAGCTTGAAATTTTACAACAATCCACACCCACTCAGGCAGATATAGCCCTGCTCCAAAATGCTATGCAAAATGTGGCTGATGCTTCTGAATTAAATAATGTGAAATTGGCACTTGAATCTTTGGAGAATACTGTATCAAATCTGCCTACATCACAGGAACTTAAAAATATTAAGAGGGCAGTGAATAGGATATTGAAATCAGAAGATATCAAGAATATCCAGGCAGAGATCAAACAACTCACTCAGACAGTGGCCACTCTACCAACCAATCAACATATTAATGAACTGCATGCGTTGTTTGAGGATATCAGAAGGCAGGTCCATGATCTTACTGCTCAAAATTCAAAATTGGCAGTTGTTGAAAATTTACAACAAATTGTAGCTAATATCAAGCAGCAGCTAGGGACCATGGAATCCAATCAAGCAAATGCTCTGTCTGTTTTTGCCACCCAGCTTCAAGAAATTGTGCAACAATACAAGAGACTTGCTGTGGACATAAAAATCAAGCCAGGCCATGATGATGTTGTTAGGACCATCAATGAGCACCTTGAATCTGTAACAAGCAGATTGCTTACAGCAGAAAAAGAAATAACAGGCATAATCGAGAATCTAAAACATACAGTAATTCTTGAATTGTACAGCATCCCCAACAAAGAATATGATTCACCATTTACACCAGGTGGCAAAATATATATGCTGTCCCCTGCACAATTTTATTACCAATTTTTTGTTGGGGGCACATTGAGACCAATCAAGATCAAATATTGGCTTCAACCACAGGCACACCACTACCCCACCTTATCAATAACAAATGCTGATAACAAACCAAAAATCACCAGTGTAGAGTTAGAGGATTTTACAGACCCCAATACATTAGAAACAGCCTATACTGAAGATGATGGCACTCTGGAATTTAAAATACAAATAGGGGACAAATTGTATTTAGAAAATCCTGCAGTCTCAGCTGCTGAACACCCCATAGTTGCAATATTCTTGTTTACATATTATGTCTAGACAAATTATTGTTGATGAATTACACAGACAAGCCCGACATAATTTTAAGAGACTCCCAGTAGTCACAAAGGGCATAGATGATTTATGGCAGAGCGACTTGATTGAAATGGCAAGTGGGCAGTTGAAAAACTTAGACAAAATCAACAAGGGCTACAAGTATCTACTCACTGTAATAGATACATTTTCAAAATTTGCCTGGGCTGTGCCACTCAAATCCAAGACTGGAAAATGTGTTACAGAAGCCATCAGGACAATCATCAATCATTCAGGAAGATCCCCGCGCTATTTGCAAACAGATAATGGCAAGGAATTTTATAATTCAGTGTTCCAACAATTTATTAAAAGCCAGGCAATAAAACATTACTCGAGTTACAGTGATCTCAAGGCCTCAATTGTAGAGAGATTCAACAGAACCCTAAAAAATCTTATGTATAAACAATTTACCCTGCAAGGTAATTATAAATGGCTTAATATTCTTCCAGAACTTCTACATAAATATAACAACTCGGTCCATTCCACAATCAACATGAAACCCTCTGAAGTAACTTCATCTGATGAGCAAAAATTGATCAGGACTGTTTATTATCCTAGATACCAGCCAACAACAAGAAAGGCCAAATACAGGGTGGGTGATCAAGTAAGAATCAGCAAATATAAGCACTTATTCAAAAGAGGCTTTACAAGAAACTGGAGCACTGAATTA
Source organism: Lepisma saccharinum (assembly GCF_977018435.1). Taxonomy (NCBI): domain Eukaryota; kingdom Metazoa; phylum Arthropoda; class Insecta; order Zygentoma; family Lepismatidae; genus Lepisma; species Lepisma saccharinum. The sequence goes on from NC_139237.1 coordinate 29,617,040, forward strand.
TTTACAGTAGTTCAAGTTAAACCTGGGACCCTTAACACATATATAATAAAAGATCACCGAGGAGAAATTCTCAAAGGCCGATTCTATGAACAAGAACTCAGCAAAACTAAACAGCCTGACACATATCTCATAGAAAAAATAATCCGCAGAAAAGGCAACAAGTTATTTGTCAAATGGCTAGGACTTCCGGAACACAGCTGGATCGATGCAAACAAAATAATAATATGAACACCTGGGATGTTATAAAAAGGCTGCCAGAACCTGAACAGCAGAATAAGAGAAATGGCAACTTGCTGCCTGATAATATTAGGTGTCTTATTGTTGGGCCATCTGCTTGTGGTAAAACTACACTAATGGTTGATAATTTTTTATTGGCACCCAACTGGTTAGACTGGAAAAACAGGCACTTGTATGTCTTCTCTAAGAGCTTGGAACAATTAAAATATCAGCAGCTGATGAAACTATATGATGGATTGGATATTGCCACTTTTGAACCAGATGTTAAGCCACTTCATGAATGTCTCGATAATTCTGTTGTTGTGTTTGATGACATTATACTGGATAATCAAAACAAGGTTAGAAATTTCTTTACACAGGGCCGACACAAAAACATTGATTGCTTCTACCTGGCACAGACTTTTTCAAAAATACCGAAGCAACTGATCCGAGACAACAGCAATTTTATATGTGTGTTTCATCAAGATCATACCAACCTCAAACACATACATGATGAATATGTAGGTGGGGACTTGAGCTACAATGATTTTTCCAAGTTTTGCAGTAGGTGCTGGAACCAGGACAGTTATGGGTTTGTCACTATTGATATGACAAGAACACCCAATAGTGGCAAATACAGAAATAAAATCAACGATTTTCTAGACGTTGAGACATAAATAAATAACCATGAAACGACCAATCATTGATGATCTTAAGTTAAGAGATTATCTTGTAAAAAGATTTAAGGGATGGAAATCAGAGAACCGTGGAATTTATGAAAAACACAAACAAGCAGAACAGCCTGTAATTGATGCTATTAATAATTTAGGTAAGAATATCAAAACTGTTACAGAGCAAAATCAAAATTTGATCACAGAGCTTGTACCTGTAGCTGCAAGGAACATATTAGATTATCCATTCACCCCACTTTCTAGTATTCATACACCTAATCCTATTGCTCCTAGAAGAATTGAGGCTAGTCAGGATCCTATTGAATTGGGTCTTCTTGCTCAAAAATATTTAACCACACCTAAAGACAATAAAGATGAGGTTTTTGGCTTATATGCTGACACAGAGCTTGATGGTAGCATCATACATAGAATTGGCAATTTCAGAGTAACTTTTATGGGGGATGATCTGATTGTTTATTCAGAATCTCGTCTCGGAGAAAAAGGTGCTTTTGTTAAGTACCCCGGAACACCTGGATTGTGGGAACTGATGACTAGGAAGAGGCCTGGCAGCTATACAGATCAAGATTATGAATATTACAAAGAAATATTAATAAAATCAGATGCTCTATACCAGAACAATGATCCCACACAAAAAAGAGTCAAGTCTAGCAGTGGAGCAAAATACAACAATTTAATCAAGCCCATATGGTCACAGATCAAGACAGGCAGTGGGATCAAACAATACAATACCCTGCCTAAAGAATTTGTGTGGGTTGATGATGTCAGGAAACTTGTGGATAGGTTATTGGTGATAGCTGGGGAGGAAAATGCTGGCAACCACAATTTTTACAATGAAAAGGTTGGAATTATGGACATGATAAGCACAAAATTGTCTAATTTTATAGTGAATGACACTAAGGGGATTGGATATCTCATAAAAATTATTAATACTCTACCACCTAAATTTTGGAATATTTCTGAGGGTCGGGGCCTTGTTAATGACATTATAAACAAGCTGCCATTTGAACTACACATTCCAGGCTATCAGTATTGTGGTCCAGGCACAAAACTAGACCATAGATTAAACAGAGGGGACCCTGGTGTTAATCCCCTAGATGCTGCTTGTAGAGACCATGACATAGCATACAACACAGATTCCGATCTTGACAAGAGACATGTTGCAGACAAGAAATTAGAAGAGGCCGCATTTGGTAGATTTGTAAGCAAAGATGCTTCTTTAAGTGAAAAAATAGCAGCATTGGGGACCACCATAGCTATGAGCACCAAACAAAAACTGGGGTGGGGGCTGTGAATATATATATAATAAACCTAGAATGAAGGCCAAGGGTGTTATGTATCAAATACCTTATGCAGGTCTTAAATCTCTTAAAACTATTGACAGTCTCTTGACCAAAAAGCAGCGCAAGAAAAAAATTCTTGTATTGCAAAGGGCCATGGTATGAAATTGTTACTCAGTACCCCCAAATTAAAAAAATTACAACAATCCAGGAAAAAAATCACATGTAGGGGGTTTCATATTTACTATCCCTGCCATCTTAGCTGCTCTCGGGGCTGTTGGGAGCTTGGCTGGGGGATCAGCTGCCATAGCAAAAACAGTAATAGATGCCAAGAAAAATAAGGCAGAATTAGATGAGCAGAGGCGCCATAACCTGGCCATGGAGAAACAAGGCAAAGGTGTTAAGAGAGCCATGAATAAGTTTAAAAAAAACAAGAGCCGCTCTCAAACCAAGATATTGAAGCTTTAATCAAGCCACTGGGCATCAAAAATTTTAGAGGTGTGTACATGTCTGATTCTTTACCAGAGCAACCACTCAACAAAGAGTGTGGCATTGTTAATTTGGATAAGTACAAAAATCAGGGCACTCACTGGATTTGTTATCTTAAATATTTAAAAGATGAGGCATTTGTGTTTGATTCATTTGGAGGTGTTCCACCTGAAAATTTAGTAAAATATCTAAAATCAGCTAATCTTTATTACAATAATGCCCGTATTCAAAACTTCAAAGATGTTAATTGCGGACATTTGTGTTTATCTCTTCTTAGATATCTGTCTCAAATAAATAAACCATCAATTGAAAATTTTCAAAAAGCCTTGTGGTATCTGAAACATCATGGGGGTATTCCATCTCACCAGCCAAAATTCAATATTGAAACTCAAATTACATGATGACATAGTGTATCCCAAAACAATAGCTCTCAGAGCATTTTATGGCATGTACTTGATCCCTAATATTACGCACCACAACAACACAATTGCAGTAGGTAATCAAAATATTGTCATCACTCCAGGGCAGTATAATCTGTCCACTCTAAATGCACAATTACCCAGAGGTATAGTGTTAAGTCAAAATTCTGTCACTCACAGAGTAGAGATTGTATCTGCTACAGAAACAGTACATCTGGGTACTATAGGAGAGCTGCTAGGCTTTGAGAACAACACAAAACTTGAACCGGCCATCAAACACACTGCTATGAATATACCTAAATTCCTAGCCATAGAGACTCTGAATATTCACTGTAATGTGGCTGAGGGTATGATCACCAAATCAAATGGCATAGGCACTCACAAACAAACCGGCATCATTGCAACATTCAAACCTAATTCTGAATTTATGGAGCCCATCATCTACAATCCATCCCCAACATTATATTTTCCCGTGTGCCATAATAGAATAGATAACATTGAATTAATGGTCACTAATGAAAAAGAAGAATTAGTTGATTTTGCTGGAGCCACAACAACTGCAATCATAGAGATTAATATTTAAATAAAAATACATACAATGGAAAATATTGAGAGTTATGAGCTACAATCATTCCCCCCAAACAGGAGGACATTTGCAAATTTAAATCAACCCAACACAGAGATCGAGGTTGATCTTGATGTAGGGGACGGCTTTATACACCCTCACAGAGCAGATCTATACATCAAATTTGATGTTGTAAAGCTCGATGGTACCGATTATCCGGCAAATTCGAATATAAGATTGGTAGACAATTTTGTGCCGCATCTGTTCTCTGAAATTGAGATCAGAAAGCATGGTGTTGTTATAAACAGAATAGATTATCCCGGCATTACCTCCACAGCTTTGGCCACACTAAAATTATCCAAAACCGAGGCTTCATACTACAGAATCGGTGGTTTTGAAGCTGGTGATAAAATATTATCTAAGAACCACACAGTGCTGTTTCCTATGCGCCTATTGCCAGGATTCTTCTCGGATTACAAAGATATTATGTGGAAGGGTGGTTTAAGAATCACATTTAGAAGAGCTGCCAATGATAATAATGCTTTGATGAGGTACAGTACAATAAACCCTACAGGGGAAGCTCTGCCTAATACCCTACCTGATGAAGGCAAATGCATTATTCAGACTATGGAGCTAAGAATCCCTGTTGTTGAGTATGAGGCCAGTTACGCTCTTAAATACAAAGCTGATATAATAAAAAATCCACAGGTTCCTCTGCAATTTTACACATATCAATGCGTACAGAAGCCTGCATCTGGCACATATTATGAATTTGATGCTACAAATTCATTCTCCAGCATACAATACGACATGCCTGATTTTGTGGTGGTACTGTTTCAGACTGGAAGACACAATAATCAGGAAAAAAATTCAAGTAAATTTGATAGCTGCAACATCAAAAACATTTATCTTAAAAATGGCAGAAATGAGGTTTTTCCTAGAGAAAATTATAATTTAGACATGTCCAAGGGTGATTTTCTCAAATTATATGAGGCTTTTTCGGCTTTCAAGAGGGTCACTACAGGCAATACTGACATGTATTACACTCCAGATGAATTCAAAGCACGGAGGCCCATGTTTGTAATCAACACTTCAAAAAGGAAACAAGTTGTGGTGAATGACAGGACAAACATTAAAATTATCTGTGAATTCCACGAGACATTACCCGATGACACCATATGTAGTGTCATTCTCATAGGTGAAAAATCATATGTTTATGACGTAAGAAATGAGCGGGTCACAGAGCAATTCTAGAGATCCGATTCAAACACAGAGGCCCTTTGGATATAAAACAATACTTTACCGTCAGAAAATATATTACCTACCCATTTTATACCACCTCTGCTCGTAGCAGAAAAGCTTTTACCTAACACAGCACATCTGCCATTGCAATTATTCTGTTGCGACAAGACCAAACCTTTGCATGACAATATCCGAGAAGGAATTTCCTCAATATGATGGATGGTCCCTGAAAGAGTGCATAGTGTAGATAAGAATTTCTCTTTGAGTTCCATGACAAATGACATGTAATTTCCCTCGGAAAAGGCACAGTGCAGGTAATATCAACAGATATAATCACTCAGGCCTACAGAAAGAAGGCAATTACTCTTTGATGATAAATAATATGTTATTTCTCTCTGAAAAGACGCAGTGTAGATTATATCTGCTGGCATAAAAGAAATATAATTTTCCCGGGCAAGCATGATTAATTGTTGGCCGAAACATGGGACTGATCAAAAGATTGGAAAGAACATGCAAACAATTAATTATGTTTGCATGACCTCCATTCTATTGTATTGATCAGGCAATTTTGCCCGTATTGTTGAGCTGATATTTTACCCAGATAACAGCAATACCAAAACTCTGGTGGTTCTTAATAGAGAATAATTTTGCTCTGTTGTATAACATTTTTACCAGGTTTAAGATCTGGGAGCTATCAACTAGCAGTAATTATTCTCAAAATCTCACGTATGGAATGCCACACATATTTCAATCTATCAGGACTTTAACCCGGAGCCCCTTGTTTACAAGACAACAATATTAAGATTTTGCCATCGGATTTTATGAGGACTCAAACCCAAAAACCTCCTGATTACAAGGCAATAAAAACCATGCACCACACTCCACTGGGTCTCAGAACCCAATAAATATCAATTCAAGATTCCTGGGATTTTGACAGAAAAACATACTATAAGCAATAAGATAATAAGAGAACTTGCCATTGTTTTAAGTATAGCAAATCTGCATGAGAAGAGCTCTTCCTTTCTGAAAAATTCCCGAGGGCATTTTTACAAAAATCTTGAAATAGGCAAGAGTTCCACACTAGAGCAAAAAGCTCATATGGCCATGGTGAGCCTGTTTTAAGTATAGCCAAAGCTGCTGGAGAGGTGCTCTTCCTTTCTCGGGTTTATAATACCGTAAATACAACTACTTATAGGTGCTTTCCCTTGAAGGTACCCTTAAAATATACAGCGTAAAAGGCTATGGTTCGCTACTACCCTATAGGTGTTTTCCGGTGAAGGTACTGGGTTAACCGTGAAGGTACTACCCTATAGGTGTTTTCGGGGGTTAACCGTGAAGGTACTAAACTATAGGTGATTTCCCGTGAAGGTACCTTAAAATATACAGCGTAAAAGGCTACGACTCGCCCGGGCGAGTCTGCTCCGCCATTTTCTATCTACTATTGGATGTTTCGAAGATGGCATTTCGCTGGTATTTTGAATAAAAAGTTTATCTTCAGCGACCACATCAAAAACCGTAAGATTATCATCCTTGTGTATTTCATATACAGAATTAGTTTCATCCCAGTACGCAAAGGGGATATTCCCTGCCTTCTTGACTCCGAGCTTGCTTAATAATGTCATCGGAAGGAACAGCGATCTGTCTTTCATGAGCCCATTATGAAATTTCGTGTATTTTTATGGTACCCTTGAATTGGTTTCTAGAACACCAACGTGTTCTCTAACTCTGATTACAATTTGCTGAAGATTTCCCAACAAATGCAATTAGGAACTTTTCGCGGTAAGATTCGTTTATTATGTTTCTCATCTCCGTAAAATGAGTAAGCAGATAGATCAAACTGTGCGATGTCGGTAACGTGGACACCATGGCGCAAAGCGATGAAATCTCGTCCCGAATCTGTTCCGTATTCCTCACTTCCGTTTCTATCTGTTTCGGTATGCGTGCAATATTTATTTTAACGGCGCGAATTTCTTGCAAGGTAGGAAGAACACTTACCTTGATTTCGAGTGCTTTTATACTTTTAACGTCATTAGATTCGGACATTGTCGACACCGCCGTTTTCAACTTCTGCAAATCTACGTTCGAGGGATCACTCGTCTGCAAAGTTTCGAGATGATGCTGTATTTTGTCCAAGACATGATGAAAATGATTGAGATTAGATTCGACGTTCAAATTTTTTCATGTAATCAATCTTCTGCTGAACCGTAGAGCGAGGATATTTTTAATTTTTTCTTTAATCAACTCCAAGGATGCCTGGAGCGTAGCCAAAATATTGGTACGCCTCTTACTGAATCTTCATGTTCGCCACGTTATTACCGATAACTCTTTATTCGTTGGAGGAAGGTAAATTTGTAATGGTGTCTTCCAAAATCTGCAATTTACTCTTCATTTCTTCGAGTGTGCTACGAATTTTTTCCGTGTCAAGATTTTCTTTGATGGAATCACTTTCGATCGTGAAACATTCATCACGTAAGTTGGGGATGGGGTTATGTTACTGTTCGACGTCGAAATCATCTTTGATGTCGCCTATTAAGTTTTGAAGTTCGCACTAATTTCTTTCTACATTCGAAGTTCGCTCTTCAAGTGCAACTTTCAATTTCGTTTGAAGCTGCTGCAATTTGACGAAGTCGTTCTGAAGCGAATCGACGCTCAACTGTATATCTTGCACATTGCCAACCGACGGTACGTCGACATAATTTTTAACAAAGAATTCAGTTCCGAATCTAATTTGAGAATGGGGTTCCAGCAATGAGACTGAAGACTTTGCTATTTCCAACTGTACACTGGTGTTGATTGTAATTGCAAAGCTACAAGATCGCTCCTCAACTTTTAACCCTGACATCCAGCATACGAATTTCGCTGGAATGATCCACGTTCTTCGTGTGTCCAAAAATATTGTTAGGCATTATGGTTATTTAGTTATTTGTTATCGGATACGTTATTTTTAATTCCGCTAAGAGAGTAATGAGTTTGTCGTATTCTCCCAGAAGCTCGACGTACAGGCAATCGTCGGTGGAAATGTCGTAAAGGTTGACAACATCCATCTTATCGTGCTTGATTCGGTAAATGTTCTTGCCGGAGAAAACCTTGACTTCACACACATTCTCCGATATTTACGCCGATCGAAATCTTGTAGAAATTTAAGTTGTTGTTGAAGACGTAAAAGTTTTATAACTTCCCCGTCGTATTTCTTCCAAATGCTCTTCAGGTGAATGATCAACAGACCGTTGAGTTTAGATAACATTAAAGGCAAGAGATTATTGAAGCCAGGGGATGCAGTTTCAATGATGATTAGCTTTCTGAAACCGATCAAATTCATAGCCATGGATATTTACTTATTTTTGTATGTAAAAATTGGTTTATTTACATTCGATACATTTCTTGTCATCTCTCAAACGATAATGACCCCAATGCAATGTATGAATCCCACACTTGAGAATGCATCTCTTGTCGTCGTGAGGATCTAGGCCACTTTTCACACTTTGCTGGTTGTGAGTACGTGATCGACGCTTTGGATCCTTTTCTAGGCTCTCAGTATCGGCGACAATGTGTTAGGACACTCGACGTAATACTGGAAGGTGAGTTTGTTCTCCACAATATTTTTACCGACACCTTTGACCTTATTAGTGACGGCACGTTGTTGGAATCACGTACCTCTGGGATCGCAAACCGGCAAACTCGAGAATGATGTCACCATTTTTCTCATTTTTTTCCAAGTACTTTTTTGTTACGAGAAGGAATGTTGTACCTGTTTAGTTGAGGATATGCAGATGTATCGAAATAATCAAACATGTCAGGATGTTTCAGGTCTTCGTATAATTTCGATGTTAGTATGGAATAATTAAGACTGTCCGTGTCTGTGTACAAAAGTGATATATTATCATTGTAGAATGGTTTCATTACGTCATAATAAAATTCGAACATGTGAAGTTTCGACAAATCTAAAACATTAGCTCCAACGTAAATCGGTTTTCTGAATTTAATTGATTTTATTTCGAGATTAAAAAGTGCCAAGTAGTGTGAAATACTATAGGATGAGGACAAAAATCATACAAATGAAGAGGTCATATGATTAAACAGATTGATTTGGCTATACTTAAAACAATGTCAAGATGTCTATATGAGTCAATTGTCCAAGTGTGCTACACTGTCAAATCTAAAGAATGCTGAATTCTAGTGTACAAATGAAGAATTACAGTGTACAAATGAAGAATTACAGTGTACAAATGAAGAAGCCTCAAGACTGATTTGGCCATGTAAGCAAAAGCTGAATCTGTCAATCTGTTGTCTGTAAGCCTGCTAAAGATATAGTCTTCTTGATATTGTTATGGCTACACTTAAAACTAAGCCAAAAATGCTCATGTAGGTGCTTCTAACAACTTACAGATCTAATACAATACAGGATTACCTTGGACAAAGGCAGGCTGCAAATTGAACTGTTACCTGCTTGCTTACTAACCTTTGATCAGTTAATTGCCCAGGGCACTAATTACTTAGCTCAGAAATACTTCAGTCTGTTAGACAGTTTCAATCGGGAAGATCGATGCATTGCTTGGCCTGGAAATAAATTATGCAGGCTTGGAATAACATTACCCCTTTGCATGATAGCATGCAGACCTGACACACGCTACTGACTCTAATTCCAGAAGTCTATGCTCTGAAATAATATCCCCACACGTGAGACTTTGAGAATATTCACTGCAGATCCAAAGTCCAACTTTGACTGTATTGACTGGATCCAGCTGATATCTCCCGGGTTTGATACCTGGTAGAGTGTGGGCCTAGCCTCACGGCTTATATGCCTTGTAATCAAAGGCTCCCGGGTTTGAGGCCACCCCGATGGTGAAGTGTTAGTCTTGCTGCCTTGTATTCAAGGGCTCCCGGGTTTGATACGAGGTAGAGTGTGTGGGCCTCCCTGATGGCAAAGTGTTGATATTATTGCTTTGTAATCAAGAGGCTCCCGGGTTTGATACTTGGTAGAGTGTGGGCCTAGCCTCACGGATTATATGCCTTGTAATCAAGAGGCTCCCGGGTTTGATACCTGGTAGAGTGTGTGAGATTGAAATACATGCGGCAGAATAATATCCCCACACGTGAGACTTTGAGAATATTCACTACAGATCCAAAGTCCAACTTTCACTGTATTTAGCGGATATCCAGCTGATGGCTCCCGGGTTTGATACCTGGTAAAGTGTGTTATAAAACATCATAAAAGAGCAAAACTACTCTATATTGGGGATTACCAGAGCCTAGTTTCTGCTGTTGTCTGGGTATAAAAGCACCCGCTCAGCCACTAACTGCTGTTATAATTGTTTTGGCATACTATCCATAGTTCTGTTTTTTTGGACCAAGAAATTTTATATAAATAAACCATAAAAATGTCAAACTTGAAATATTGCAATCAGTGTAATAAAAATATATCTAGTTCTAATTGGGCTAGGCACCGGCATAATTGTGATCCTAAGAAATGCAGAAAGCCTACTAAAATGTGTTCAAGATGCCATAAAATATTAAGCAAAGCATATTACAATAGGCATAAGTGTACTTGTTATGTACAGCCTTCTACTTCATCACAGCCATCTACATCTGGTCTGAAAAGAAATTTGAAACACCTGTTAATGCTAGATCAGCAAAGCAGCCATGCTATGCACCCATTCATAGCAGTTTTGCTGGCCAACTAAAGGGATTACAGTTTTGCATCAGAGCCAAGATGTGATATTAATAATTTTTTGAACAGTATAAATCCTGATGTGCAGGCTATTCTAAATGCACAAAATGGCTCTTATAAGCTGTCCCTCAAATTGTTTACACAATATAAGAAATCAAATGGCACAAAATTTACACAGCCCCACATAACAGAAACTGTACCTGTATACTCAAATACAAATTTAGACAAAATATTAATCAGTTTGATAGAACAATTGAATATTAAACATTCTGAATTTGCTGCTAAAGAATCAGGATGGAGTTTATGTGGAACTCCACACACGTTTTATATTAATATTTCTGAATTCAGCCCACTACAAGGATCTACATATCTGCCATTACCTGCCAATATTAAAAACAAAGAAGCCGTGGTTAACATAAAAAATAATGATGAGAAATGTATTTTGTGGTGTATTTTAGCTGCTATGTTTCCAGTTTTAAGGCATCCTGAGAGAATAAGTTATTATAAACAACATGAACATGATTTTGATGATGCTATGGAGGGCTTAGAATATCCAATGTCTGTTCAGAATATTGATAAAATTAAAAAAAGGCCAGAGATATCAATGGTAAACAATTATCTATTAATGTTTTTATTTGTTCTACTGGTCGTGGCAATTGCTTGATAGTACCTCTCAGAATCAGTACACTTGATGATGATTTTGCTGTTCCGATTGATCTGCTCCTAATTGAAGGGGATGGCACATACCATTACACTCTGATACACAGTCTTGAAGCTTTAGTCGGAAAACAACTAGACAAATCTAATACAATATACAAGTTGTGTAGAAGATGTTTGACTGTATTTGATGGTCAAAAAATAATAAATGGTGTTTGTGAACAGAATGCAGAAATTGTTAAAAACAAGTTAATTGAGCATCTGAAATACTGTGGCAACCATAAACCTGTTCATATGGTTATGGCTAAGCCAAATGAAAATGACAAATTCAAAAAAATTGAAGCCTTGTTGGAACACCCAGTCCGAGATTTTGAATCAAAACTCAAATCCTTTGCATTCTGCAGCCCAGATCCTGATGAATCTTTAAGTACATCATACCAGCTACATGAACCTTCTAGTTTTTATTATGTGGTTGTACAGGATGGTGTTGTTAGTGAAGAATATTTATACATGGGACCAGATGCCATCAAAGAATTTGCACATAAAATAGAAAATGAGTGTTATGACATAGCATCTAATATCTTATTAAAATCAAAACCCATGATACCTTTAACAGAAGAACAGATTCAAAATTTCAACAATGCAGAAAAATGCCCGGTATGTGATTCTGAATTTTTAGATACAAATATGAAGGTGCATCACCATTCTCATACAGATGATAAATTCCAAATGGCCCCGTGTAATAGCTGTAATATTAAGATCCAGAGACCAAAATTTGTCCCGATATTTTGCCATGGTGCATCTAATTATGATTTTCATCATCTGATCGGTTACGAGGGGTTTGACAAGCAGAATTTAAATATTTTAGCAGAAAATAATGATAAATATATAGCTATTAGCAAAATAATTAAAGTTAATGGTGTTCCCATTCACTTAAGATTTCTTGATTCCTACAGAATTCTGTCAGTTAGCCTGGCTGCACTGGCCAGTCAATTATCTGATGACCAATTCAAAATCACATGTGCTATGTTTCCAAATCAGGACCTGAAATTAATTAGGCGGAAGGGTGTATATCCATATGACTATGTTACAGGTTTTTATAAATTTGATGAGTGTACTCTGCCATCAAAACAAGCATTCTACAGTAAACTCAGGGCATCCGGAATCACTGATGATGATTATCACCATGCCCAGTTGATGTGGACCAACTTAAAATGCCAGACATTTAGTGATTATCATAAGGCATATTTAAAACTTGATGTAACTCTTTTAGCCCATATACTTCCAGCATTTAGGAAATCTTCAATAGAAAATTGTAAACTGGATCCAATGTATTTGTACAGTGCACCAGGCCTAGCATGGTCTGCAATGTTTTTGAATACTAAAATGCAATTAAATTTAATCCAAGATCAAGATATGTATCTTTTTATGGAACAATGTGTAAGAGGAGGCATGGTGCAATGTTCTCAGAGATATGCGAGAGCAAATAACAAATATATTTCTGATTATGATCCAGAATTATATACTTTATGTGGATGCAAACAGCTTGGGCTAGGCATGCTATGATGGATAAATTGCCATATGCAGGGCTTGAGTGTGTTGAAAATTTTAGTATTGGGGATCTTCAGGATTTTGATGACAGTAACTATGGCCTGTTCTTAGAAGTTGATCTGACAATTCCTAGAGATTTACACAACAAGTTTTCTGATCTGCCCCCAATTCCTGAGGTTGAGTGTTCACCTGGCTCTAAACAGAAGAAGCTAATGATGACTCTAGAGCCAAAACAGGGTTATGTCATATATTAAAAAAACCTCCAGTTCCTGATGCATCATGGTGTTCAAGTGACCAAAGTTGGCAAAGTCTCAAGGTTCAGGCACTTAAGATGGTTGAAGCCATATATTGATACAAACACCGAGCTTCGAACATCTGCAATAAGCCAATTTGATAAGACCTTGTTTAAATTGATGGTCAATTCAGTGTATGGCAAAACCATAGAAAATGTCAGAAAGCATACTGATGTTAAATTAGTTACTGACCCCAGCCGGAGCAAAAAATTGATAGCAAAGCCTAATTTCAACTACAGAAGAATTTATGATGACAATATGGCACTCTTCAACATGAAAAAACAAAGATTGAGTTTGATAAGCCTATTTATGTAGGGGCTGTGATATTAGAATTGGCCAAATTACACATGCTAGAGCTCTATTATGATGTGCTGAAGCCTTTTTATGGTGATTGTGTAAAACTGATGTACATGGACACAGATAGCTTTATTCTTGATATTCAGACAGAAGATGTTTATCAAGATTTAACACAGCCTGCATTGCTTAAATATTTTAATACTAGTGAACATACAAAGATTCAACCCCACAACAAAAGGGTGCCTGGCAAGTTAAAAGATGAGACACTTGGTGATGTTATTGTGGCATTTGCTGGGTTAAGGGCCAAGATGAATAGTTTTGAAACATGTAGTGGTGCTGTTGCCAAAAAATCCAAGGGCATTGGTAGAGTAATTGTGGACAAAGAGCTCCAATTTAAAGATTATGAAGATTGTCTCAAATCACAGAGTTTAATCAGAACATCAGAATGCAGAATTCAGAGTGTGGATCACTTGTTGACAACAAATGTTGTAAGAAAAGTGGCTCTGGACCCACATGATGATAAGAGATGTATTTTGTCATGTGGCATACATACTCTACCATGGGGTCATTGTGATTTGAGAAGTGGTAATCAGTGCCCAATTACAGAGCATGATTTGAAATAAATAAACATGCCGATGAACTTATTTGGCTTAAAAAAACTATTATGGACCTGCCAACACCAGCACCCTCTCCTGATATACAATCTATAATATCTAAACTAAGTGCTTTGTTAATTATTCATCTGAATAGCATACTTACAGATGTTGATGATAAAACACGTAAAACATTGTACATATTTAACAATAACTGAAACCACTACCAGTTGCCTGAAGGTGGTCAATTACATTTTATTACAACCGCCGAGGGTAATGTCAAGGTTTCAGTAGGCAAAATTATTTACAGGATAAAGCACTCAAACATCGTTTCTGGCACTGTATATACTGTTTCTGCTGGTGATTCTTTATATATTGAGGTCCCAGAATATTATGACAAGCTTATACCTTTTTTATAGAATTAAGAATTAGATATTTTATAATAAATAACCACTAAAACAAAAATGCCTAATGATATATTTGGCCATACAAGACTTGAAGATCACAGTGATGAGATTCTGATGTTTGATGTCAGAGTTAAAAAAATAAGAAGTGATTTACAAGCTTTACAAACCACACTGAATGCCAGTCTTCTACTAGAAATTACAAATTTACAATCACAATGCATGGACCCTCTTCTTAAGATTGATTCAGAACTTAAATTATTGCCTCAAAAATATACTGACTTGGCTACATTGGATAATTTTTGAAGTTTAGAGGATGCAGCGGCTCTTCAAGCCAAATTTAAAACTCAGGCTACCAACTCTGAGCAATTGAAACAACAATTAGAAGAGCAGATTAATAATGTCCAGACACAGCTCCAAACAATTGTCAAAAGCATAAAGTCTCAAGAAGATTTTGATCTAGTAATTTCCACTCTAAAAGAAAAAATTCAATCACTACAGATTCCTAATCTGGACCCCTTGAACAATGGCATAGCCGAGGTTAAAGAAAAAATTGAGACACTTGAAAATTTTATGAACAACTTACCATCTTCTGATGCTCTGAGTGCAATAATTCGTAGTGTTGCCAACATCAAGCTGCAACTTGAAACATATGAAGATTTTGGAAAAATTCAGAGTACCATAACCCATCTTGAGGGTACCATAGCAGCAGTACAAAGTGATTTGACAAATGTACAAGAAACTCTAGAATCTCGCTTGCCTGGTATTGTAGACACCCTTGTCAGTGTCCAGCAACAGATCACCAAACTTGAAAACCTCAACACTGGATCTGAGCCATCTCATTTTCATCACTTGATCGATGATATCCAAACAAAACTTGAAATTTTACAACAATCAACACCTACTCAGGCAGACATAGCTCTGCTTCAAGATACTATGCGTAGTGTGTCTGATGCTTCTGAATTAAATGATGTGAAATTGGCACTTGAATCTTTGCAGAATACTGTAGCAAATCTGCCTACATCACAGGAACTTAAAAATATTAAGAGAGCTGTGAATCGCATATTCAAATCATAAGATATCAAGAATATCCAGACAGAGATCAAACAACTTACTCAGACAGTGGCCACTGTACCAACTAATCAACATATTAATGAACTGCATGCCCTGTTTGAGCATATCAGAAGACAAGTTCATGATCTTACAATTCAAAGTTCAAAATTGGCAGTTGTTGAAAATCTACAGCAAATTGTAGCTAATATCAAGCAACAGCTAGGAACCATGGAATCCAACTAATCAAATGCTCTGTCTGTTTTTGCCACCCAGCTTCAAGAGATTGTCCAACAATACAAAAAACTTGCTGTGGACATAAAAATGAAGCCAGGCCACGATGATGTTGTTAGGACTATCAATGAGCACCTTGAATCTGTAATGAGTAGATTGCTTAACGCAGAAAAAGAAATAACTGGCCTAATCGAGAATCCTAAACATACAGTAATTCTTGAATTGTACAGTATCCCCAACAAAGAATATGATTCTCCATTTACACCAGGTGGCAAAATATATATGCTGTCCCCTGCACAATTTTATTACCAGTTTTTTGTTGGGGGTACACTTAGACCAATCAAGATCAAATATTGTCTACAACCACAGGCACACCACTATCCTACCTTATCAATAACTAATAATGACAACAAACCAAATGTCACCAGTGTAGAGTTAGAGGATTTTACAGACCCCAATACATTAGAAACATCTTATGCCGAAGATGATAGTTCTCTTGAATTTAATATACAAATAGGAGACAAATTATATTTAGAAAATCCTGTAGTATCAGCTGCTGAACACCCTATAGTTGCAATATTCTTGTTTACATACTATGTCTAGACAAATTATTGTTGATGAATTACACAAACCAGCCAGACATAACTTTAAGAGACTGCCAGTAGTTACAAAAGGCATAGATGATTTGTGGCAGTGTGACTTGGTTGAGATGGCCAGTGGACAGCTGAAAAACTTAGACAAGATCAACAAATGCTACAAGTATCTACTCACTGTCATAGACACATTTTCAAAATTTGCCTGGGCTGTGCCACTCAAATCCAAGACTGGAAAATGTGTTACAGAAGCCTTCAGCACAATCATCAATTAGAGTGGAAGATCACCGCGCTATCTACAAACAGATAATGGCAAAGAATTCTATAATTTGGTGTTCCTACAATACAACATTACTCGAGTTACAGTGATCTCAAGGCCTCTATTGTAGAAAGATTCAACAAAACACTAAAAAATCATATGTATAAACAATTTACCCTTCAAGGTAATTATAAATGGCTTGATATCCTACCAGAACTTATAGATAGATATAACAACTCAGTTAACACTACGATTAACATGAAACCCTCTGAGGGAACTTCATCTGATGAGAAAAAATTCATCAAAACTGTTTACTATCCTAGATACCAACCAACAACAAGAAAAGCCAAATACAAGGTAGGTGATCAAGTAAGAATCAGCAAACATAAGCACATATTCAAAAGAGGCTTTACCAGAAACTGGAGCACTGAATTATTTACAGTGGTTCAAGTTAAACCTGGGACCCGTAACACATATATAATAAAAGACCATCGAGGAGAATTTCTCAAAGGCAGGTTCTATGAAGGAGAACTCAGCAAAACTAAACAGCCTGACACATATCTCATAGAAAAAATCATCCGCAGAAAAGGCAACAAGATACTGGTGAAATGGCTAGGTCTCCCAGAACACAGCTGGATAGAGGCAAACAAAGTGATACTATGAACACCTTGGATGTTATAAAGACGCTGCCAGAGCCTGAACAGCAGATTAAGAGAAATGGAATGCTGCTGCTTGATAATATTAGATGTCTTATTGTTGGGCCATCGGCTTGTGGTAAAACTACACTAATGATTGATAATTTTTTATTGGCACCCAACTGGTTAGACTGGAAAAACAGGCACTTGTATGTTTTCTCTAAGAGCTTGGAACAATTAAAATATCAGCACCTGATGAAGCTATATGATGGATTGGATATTGCCACTTTTGAATCAGATGTTAAGCCACTCCATGACTGTCTTGATAACTCTGTTGTTGTATTTGATGACATTATACTGGATAATCAAACAAGGTTAGAAATTTTTTACTCAGGGGCGGCACAAAAACATAGATTGCTTCTACCTGGCACAGACTTTTTCTAAAATACCGAAGCAGCTGATCCGAGACAACAGCAATTTTATATGAGTGTTTCATCAAGATCATACCAACCTCAAACACATACATGATGAATATGTAGGTGGTGACTTGAGCTAAAATGATTTTTCCACGTTTTGCAGTAGGTGCTGGAACCAGGACAGCTATGGGTTTGTCACAATTGATATGACAAGGAAACCTAATAGTGGTAAATATAGTAATAAAATTAACAATTTTCTAGACATTGAAACATATATAAATAACCATGAAAAGACCAATTGTTGATGATCTTAAATTAAGAGATTATCTTGTAAAAAGATTTAAGGGATGGAAATCAGTGAATTAGGTAAAAATATCAAAACTGTTACAGAGCAAAATCAAAATTTGATCACAGAGCTTGTACCTGTAGCTGCAAGGAACATATTAGATTATCCAATCACCCCACTTTCTAGTATTCGTACACCTAGTCCTGTTGCTTCTCAAAGAATTGAAGCTACTCAGGATCCTATTGAATTGGGTCTTCTTGCTCAAAAGTATTTAAGCACACCTAAAGACAACAAAGATGAGGTTTTTGGTTTATATGCTGACACAGAGCGTGATGGTAGCATGATACATACAATTGGCAATTAGAGTAACATTTATGGGAGATGATCTCATTGCATATTCAGAATCTCATCTTGGAGGAAGAGGTGGTTTTGTTAAATATCCTGGCACACCTGGATTGTGAGAACTGATGACTAGGAAAAGGCCTGGCAGCTATACAGATCAAGATTATGAGCACTACAAACAAATATTAATAAAATCAGATGCTCTATACCAGAACAATGATCCCACACAAAAAGAGTCAAGTCTAGCAGTGGAGCAAAATACAACAACTTAATCAAGCCCATATGGTCACAGATCAAGACTGGTAGTGGAATCAAACATTACAACACCCTGCCTAAAAAATTTGTGTGGGTTGATGATGTCAGGAAACTTGTAGATAGGTTGCTGGTGATAGCTTGGGAGGAAAATGCTGGTAACCATAAATTTTTACAATGAAAAGGTTGGAATTATGGACATGATAAGCACCAAATTGTCTAATTTTATAGTGAATGACACTAAGGGGATTGGATATCTTATAAAAATTATTAATACTCTACCCCCCAAATTTTGCATTATCTCTGAGGTACGGGGGCTGGTTAATGACATCATAAACAAGCTGCAATTTGAACTACACATACCAGGCTATCAGTATTGTGGTCCCGGTACCAAACTAGGCCATAGATTAAACAGAGGGGACGCTGGTGTTAATCCTCTAGATGCTGCTTGTAGAGAACATGACATAGCATACAACACACATACTGATCTTGACAGGCGACATGTGGCTGACAAAAAATTAGAAGAGGCTGCATTTGGTAGATTTGTAAGCAAAGATGCTTCTTTAAGTGAAAGAATAGCAGCATTGGGGACCATCATAGCTATGAACACCAAACAAAAACTGGGGTGGGGGTTGTGATAAATTAAATAAATTTAAGCCACTTAATTATGCAATGTAATCCCAGAATATGTATATAATAAACCTAGGATGAAGGCCAAGGGTGTTATGTATCAGATACCTTATACAGGTCTTAAATCTCTTAAAACTATTGATAGTCTTCTAACCAAAAAGCAGCGCAAGAAGGAAAGTTCTTGTCTTGCCGAGTTCCATGGTATGAAATTTTTACTAAGTACCCCTCAATTAAAAAAAATTACAGCAATCTAGAAAAAAATTGCATACAGGTGGCTTCATATTTAGTATCCCAGCTATTTTAGCAGCACTTGGTGCTGTTGAGAGCTTGGCTGGGGGATCAGCTGCCATAGCAAAAACAGTAAATAGATGCCAAGAAGAATAAGGCAGAATTAGATGAATTGAAGAGCCATAATCTGGCCATGGAGAAACAAGGCAAAGGTGTTAAGAGAGCCATGAATAAGTTTAAAAAAACCAAGAGCCGCTTACAAACCAAGAAATTGAAGCTTTAATCAAACCACTGTGCATCAAAAATTTTAGAGGTGTGTACATGTCTGATTCTTTTCCAGAACAACCACTCAACAAAGAGTGGGGCATAGTTAATTTGGATAAGTACAAAAATCAGGACACTCACTAAATCTGTTATCTTAAATATTTAAAAAAAGAGGCATTTGTGTTTGATTCATTTGGAGGTGTTCCACCTGACAATTTAGTAAAATATCTAAAATCAACTATTTTTTATTACAATAATGCCCGTGTTCAAAATTTCAAAGATGTTAATTGTGGACATCTGTGTTTATCTGTTCTTAGATATCTGTCTCAAAAAAATAAAATATCAATTGAAAATTTTCAAAAAGCTTTGTGGTATCTAAAACATCATGGGAGTATTCCATCTCACCAGCCAAAATTCAATATTAAAGCTCAGATTACATGATGATATAGTATATCCCAAAACAATAGCTCTCAGAGCATTTTATGGCATGTACTTGACTTGCAGTTGGTGACCAAAACATTGTCATCACTCCAGGGCAGTATAATCTGTCTACTTTAAATGCTCAGTTACCTAGAGGTATAATATTAACTCAAAATTCTGTCACTCACAGAGTAGAGATTGTGTCTGCTACAGAGACAGTAGATCTGGGTACTATAGGAGAGCTGTTAGGCTTTGAGAACAACACAAAACTTGAGCCTGCCATCAAACACACTGCTATTAATATACCTAAATTCTTAGCCATAGAGACTCTAAATATTGACTGTAATGTTGCCGAGGATATGAACACCAAATGAGATGGCATAGTCACTCACAAACAAACTGGTATCATTGCAACATTTAAACCTAACTCTGAATTTATGGAACCGATCATCTACACTCCATAACCAACATTATATTTTCCTGTGTGCCATAATAGAATAGACTACATTGAGTTGATGGTCACTAATGAAAAAGAAGAATTAGTTGATTTTGCTGGAGCCACAACAACTGCTATCATAGAAATTAATATTTAAATAAAAATACATACAAAAAAAAATGGAAAATATTGAGAGTTATGAGCTACAGTCATTCCCCCCAAACCGGAGGACCTTTGCAAATTTAAATCAAGCCAACACAGAGATTGAGGTTGATCTTGATGTAGGAGATGGGTTTATAAACCCTCACAGAGCAGACCTCTATATCAAGTTTGATGTTGTAAAGCTCGATGGTACAGATTATCCGGCTAACTCAAATATAAGATTGGTAGAAAATTTTGTGCCACATCTGTTCTCTGAAATTGAGATCAGAAATCATGGTGTTCTTATAAACAGAGTAGATTACCCTGGTATTACTTCTACAGCTTTAGCCATACTAAAATTATCCAAAACCGAGGCTTCATACTACAAAATAGGTGGATTTGAGGCTGGTGATAAAATATTTACCAAGAGCCACACAGTACTGTTTCCTATGCGCCTGTTGCCAGGATTCTTCTGAGATTACAAAGACATTATGTGGAAGGGTGGTTTAAGAATTACATTTAGAAGAGCTGCCAATGATAAAAATGTTTGATGAGGTACAGTACATTATATTCTACTGGTGCAGCTCTGCCTAATACTCTACCTGATGAAGACGAGTGCCTTATTCAGACTATGGAGCTATGAATTCCAGTAGTTGAATATGAGGCCAGTTATGCTCTTAAATACGAAGCAGATATACTAAAAAATCCACAGGTGCCTTTACAATTTTATATATATCAATGTGTGCAGAAGCCTGCAACTGGTAGCTATTATGAATTTGATGCTACAAACTCATTCTCCAGTATACAATATGACATGCCAGAATTTGTGGTGGTACTGTTTCAGACTGGAAGACACAATAATCAAGAAAAAAATTCAAGTAAGTTAGATAGCTGCAACATCAAAAACATATATCTTAAAAATGGCAGAAATGAGGTGTTCCCTAGAGGTAATTATAATTTAAACATGTCCACGGATGATTTTATTAAATTATATGAGACATTTACAACATACAAAAGGGTTACAACCTGGAATACTGACATGTATTACTCACCAGATGAATTCAAAGCGCAGAGACCCATGTTTGTCATCAACACCTCAAAAATGAAACAAGTTGTGGTTAATGACAGGACAAACATTAACATTATCTGTGAATTCCGTGATACACTCCCTGCCGACACCATATGTAGTGTTATTCTCATAGGTGAAAAATCATATGTTTATGATGTGAGAAATGAGAGAGTCACAGAGCAATTCTAGCAAGCCTCTGCATATTAAATTTTCTTAGTACTAGATATGCAAGTTGGGCCTGGTGTCCAATTAAAATATTCAGGTTAACATATTAATTCTCGAAACTTAAACCGATAGTAAACCGGAAGTGGACAGGAAGTGAATCGGAAGTAGACCGGAATTGGACCGGAAGTTGACCGGAAGTGGACCGGAAGTAGACCGTAAATGGACCGGAATTAAATATGTGTGGGTGTGGGAGGGTGTGGGTTTTATGAGCATCTTGGCTTAATTTTAATTGTAGCCATAACAATATCAAGAAGGCTATATCTTTAGCAGGCTTACAAACAACAGATTGACAGATTCAGCTTTTGCATACATGGCCAAGTCAGTCTGTTGAGGCTTCTTCATTTGTACACTGTATTTCTTCATTTGTACACTGTAATTCTTCATTTGTACACTGTAATTCTTCATTTGTACACTAGAATTCAGCATTCTTTAGATTTGACAGTGTAGCACACTTGGACAATTGACTCATATAGACATCTTGACATTGTTTTAAGTATAGCCAAATCAATCTGTTTAATCATATGAGCTCTTCATTTGTATGATTTTTGTCCTCATCCTATAGTATTTTACACTACTGTGCCAGATTCTCGTTGTAAATTTTTAGCGACTTGAATCTAGTTTCGGCCACCTATTTTCTACATTTATTTCTTATCCGAAATCAATTTTATGTCTATATGCTTTCTAACATTCTCCATCGTTTTTCCATACACCGCGTTGTTCAATAATTTAAAAAAAATATTTGTCTAAATCTGAAGTGTTTTGTTTTGGTCTCGATGTACATTCCCAACCACTCGGAGTGTTTAAACTTTAGTATTCTTCTCACATTTACTACCTAAAATCTCTTCCCAATCAAAAACCGTAGACTACTTTAGTACACGACATATCTCTCTTTAGATTCAAGAGACATCAGAAGCTTTTTTTCTTTTCATTCGAGTGGACATTTGATTTCGGGTGCTTGTGGAAAATCCGAAAACATGTCCCTGAAATTGTCTGGAAGTATGAGGTCCGCCTCTGCGCAGAAACCACACTCCCTATCGTAGAGATCATAAAATTAAATTGAAGTGGTTTCAACCTACTCGAATCCTCACTAGGAAAGTTTCTGTATAATAGCAAATCCATACATATTGTTCACATCCAGATAAATAATATAACTTGATGGTGTATTCAAGTTATATTGATTATTGGCAATGTGCAAGTTATTGGCTTTTGCATGTCTCTGCGAACATTGAACCATACCACAACGTGTCGCCCTCTCGATAAAAATTAAGATGTCCACGTCGGAAAGAAGTTCCAGCTTGATATTTTTTGGAACAACATTGCCGAGCACGCCAAACCAGGAAGGCTGTAAAAATGTGCAGGGTATAATTTATAAATATTCCCTGACGTTTTCCTGAATGACTGAAAAAAACATCTGCGAGTATTGTTACGTCTAATGTCAAGTATGAATCGTGATAATCCTTGAGAGTATTGCATTTCAATGTATCCCACATTAATTTTACATGCTCGTATTCTTCGTCCGTAATATCTGAACATTTCAGTCGACTGTAAAACTTTGACCGTGGCGGGAGGGTTTAGTCATTAAACTTAGATTCATCGGTTACGTATTCGTATGAATAGAAGCCTTTGCATCTAATAAATTTCAATATCTACGTTGGGAAAAGTAGTTATAGTTATTTTGAATTGTTCGTCTGTAAGTTTACTCGCTGGAGCGTGCAAGCTGGCAGAGAGAAATCTGTATGAATCTAGAAACCTCATCTCTATGGTTTTGTTTTGTTCCCTGGAATCTGAACTTCCTTACTTATAGAGATATATCGTTTTTCATTTTGAGCAAAAATACCTATTTTTTGTGAATCATATCGAAAATTCCTAATTAAAAATTGGAAGAAGCAATTGGATCTATTATGAAACAATATTGGGACAAACATCGGTCTTTGGATTTTAAGGTTGCATGTGTTACAGATTCCACTGAAGAAACGTGTAACGCTTGAGTTGGGGAGGACGCTGACTTGCCCGAATTGATGGTAAAACTATACTGGAAGCGCGCGGAAAATTACAATTGTCAGCCCCTACGCCCACGCAAGGGTCACAAACACAATCTGACGCTACGTTTCTATTGGGGCCTGTATTCCCAAACACAAGGCAAGTAACAGAAAGGTTACGTCAGATTCCAGTACACTTTGGAATCCAATGGAACGGGCGAAATCAAATGATTCCGTTCACTTTATTTTGTCAATAATGCTGCAAGAAATGAGAATATTATTGCTTGTCTAAAAAAAAATACACACACACACACACACACACACACACACACACACACACACACACACACACATATATATATATATATATATATATATATATATATATATATATATATATATATATATATATATGGACAATGATGCGATAACATTCAAGACCAAAAACACTCTAGCGTAAGCAATTGGGTAACACTCTGCAACGCAACAGTTGCGTATCAATTTAATGACTTACATCTTTCTCGCTCGTCGCTAACAAGGTTAAATGCGGCGTTCCTAACATTTACTCCTGTTAAAGGAAAAACGAGGAAAGGAGGTTACCAGGAGCAAGACATATCCTGGCTTATTATGCGATAATCTAATCAACCAGAGCAAAAGATTGTTCAAAGATAACAGGGGTAAAAACTTCTATTCTAATAAGTACAATTCAACTTCCTATTAACAATCTGTTTAATTTCTGTTCTCAATAACTATTATAAAGGAGGTCCATCAGGACTCTGGTTAACAATTCAGTCTTCCAAGGAGTAATTATGATCGTAACAAGTGCATTATAAATACATATATATATGTCTAAATACAAACGTGCACGCGCACTTGTATGCGTGATTATCAAAAAGGACTCAAAAGCATTAAGAGTGGTAACCTGACTTACTAGCAATAGATTACATTTTTTTTGTAATACAATATTTTACTGCATGGCCGTTGATGCTACCGGGTTGGTTATTTAGTGGTGCTGGATTGAAACCGGAAAAACGCGGGGTGTGTTGTACGGGTTACCCAAAATAGGGACGTAGTTATAGCAATTCAGGATAAACTCGCATTAGCTCTTCAATAACACTATTAACTATCCAAATGCTTCCTATGTCACGTAACACGCGCTCAACCAAAAATAAAAGAGAAGTGGTCGCATTCAAATACGCCCCTTTTTTGTATGTTTTCGTTACAACGGTAATTAGGAGTAATAATCGTGCAGTCACTCTAATTCACAGTACTCGTTATTGCAACAACAGGGGCAAGTCTAAGAACTGAGGGGGGAAGGATGACATACGTCGATCACGTGTGCAAAAAATTCAAAAAAAGGAACAGTTCCACAAGCAAGTGGACAACGGGAGTATTTGATAGTAGTCCAATTTACCTTATATGTATTCCTTTGGAGGTCTAGTCGTAAACCAAGTACACTCAACTGTTCTGGTACCAAAAACTGTAGTTAAGTATTTCCACTTGAGACCGTAATTGCAGCTACTACTAAATGTGTTCCATTTTTGTGGTCCCAATAGGTTTCCGAAGGAAGTAAAAAGTTCAAGGTGAGCTTTCCCGTGTCGCTGCTGCCGGGCTGATAACGCACTACGTGGAGTCTGAATGCGAACTGCTGTGTTCCCGATCGGAATCATCGGGGAAGAAAAAAAGGGGGAGGGGGAGAAAAGGAGAGAGTAGTTTTTTGTTATGGCCAATAGGCGGAGACACGAAGCAGACGACGTGGAGCTACCGTCTATTGGGTTGGAGAGTTTATTTAACAAATGAACTCTGTAATCGTACTCAATGGTACGTGTAATATTCACGGATGAGATTTCGAGTACGTGAATATTACAAAATTCCCGGGTCTTGGGGGAAGGAGAATCCACCTCTCAAAACAAAAAGGGAAAAGGCCTAAACGACTAAGTAGCATCAATAGGCTTGACAACCAAGAACCTGAAACATGTAATCAACAACCCAAAAAAATTTAAGTAGAACAATTATATCAAGAATACCAAAATACAATGAGTATGATTAGCTTACGGTATTCCAATAAAGATAAATACGCAAAAAAAAATCTCATGAAAAATCAGATACACAGAAATCGCTGTGAATTAAACCCCAAACTTGACAGATTAAGCAACATATAAGGTACACAGAAAAAATACGCACACAAATTACAAGAGCAGTTCATGGAATTGTATACAAAGAATTAACCCAAAGCATATGTCCACCATACCATCACAAGGCAAAAATCAAGCACATGAAATGAGTAAAGTAATACTAATGACATATATATATCCCTTGTAAGGAAAGATTAGCAAGGTAAAACATTACACCATACATATATGCATTCTTACTTGCACTCAGATTAAAAAAATTAGAACCTGAAAGGTTCAAGACAAACATGCATACCAAATGACATAAAACTCCATGTTGGCCATCCCGGCTCCAACATCTGAGGAGAGCAATTATAAACACAAAAGTCATCATATGCGCACAACACACAAAACGTTGTACGATGCCAAACATATAAGCGATATATAGTCAACTTATGCCGCACCATAAGCGTGCAATCTGACGAATGCGAAACAGAAGGGGGGGTATATGCGTAGTGATGCACAGTAGATCTAATTTGTCGTAGACGTTTAATGACATGCTGAATACCATGGTCCAAAAGGCAATGATGAGGTAAGTCTTCCTATGGCGTAACAGGAGCGCAGTAGTCTCGAGAAATATGAAACAAAAAAAGGAAAGGAATCAACCAAAGAATAAGAAAGTTGGAAATTAGAAAGAGAGATAGAAAAGTGAAGAGTACTAACTACAAAAGGAAGGAAGAGAAGGAAAGTAGCATCATTACAAGGCCGCATGTATCACAAATATGTTATTGATCAATACATATAGGGATATACACCCGCACCACATACAAAATACAATAAAAATACATATATTATATCACAATGAACTTACATATTGAATAAAAAAAACTCACTTACATATTGATATACCAATAATATGCCTGTTTTGAGTAAAAAACATAACAGGAATATAACAATTACATATCCTAGGCACGTTCGTATCTCTATAATATAACAATCTTACAATCAAAAAAAAAATTGAGCCAGAAAAGGTTAGAGGAAAAGGGTCTAGGTGTTAGCGTTTGGATTCTGTAAAGTATGCCCAACCTGGGTAGATCCCGAATTATGGGTGGGGTTTGGACGGCGACGACACGTAGACAAGGAATGACCCCTCCGACTGCAGTAGGAACAATAAGGTCCAGAGTCCCTGTTCATTGAGGGGTAAGAAGTTGGAGGGGTACGCGCCATAAAGGCAAAGGACTGTCTCCAAGAAGCCGACTTGTTAGTTTCAATAGAAAATATTTCCTTGGCATAAGCAGTAA
Organism: Lepisma saccharinum; assembly: GCF_977018435.1. Classification (NCBI taxonomy): domain Eukaryota; kingdom Metazoa; phylum Arthropoda; class Insecta; order Zygentoma; family Lepismatidae; genus Lepisma; species Lepisma saccharinum. Next base: position 29,644,274 of record NC_139237.1, read on the forward strand.
GATCCGCTAAGGATTGGGGGTGACCACGGAGTACAAGACATCCCATTGAAATGTGATTGAGATGGAGAAGGATGGTTTGTAAAAGCGTAAATTCGACCCAAGGCAAAGCCAAGGCGGACGCAGAGTTGACAATATCAGATACAAAAGGATATAAATTTTCGTCTATTCGTTGAAGACGAGTTACATGCTGATTAACTAACATAAGGTATTGGTGGTTCGGAACGAGACTGTTCCATATATTCGATTTAAGATCCTCCCAGGATATGGAGTGAGACAATGCCTCCAACCACGTAGTGTCAAGGAAACCAGACGTACGGCGGAAGGCATTATGCAAAACCCATTCGAGGGGGAAAAGGCCATTACCGATAAGGCGCTGTAGGGCTACCATGAACAGAAAAAGTCGGGGAGGGTCCATACCATTACAAACAGGTAGGCATCAATTGCCCTATTGAGGTTTTTCATCTTAATGGTATCCAGCGGTGAATGTGACGACACTAAAGAGGCCGGGGCCTGGGGAGCTCCCATAGAAACAGAGGGGGCGGAAAGTAAAGGGGGGGATGGTGTTGTGCATGATCGAGATGGCATAGCCGAAGAGGGACGAACCGCCAAATCGGGACACCTATAAAATGGAGGAAAAGTCCAAGAAGAATGAGAAGACGAAACAGGGGGGAGGGGCGACGGCGCGGAAGGAGTCGCGCCTTGAAAAGGCGGCGCTACAGGAAACGACAATGCCGTCTGGCAACTTGCATAAAGGACTTTGATCTCATCTGGAGGGGCCATCAGAGGGAAAAATTTTAACCCCGATAAAAGGGCACAAGGGGAAAAAAAATAAGCAAACAATGAAAAAGGTTGGGGGGGGGGTTCTGCCACTAAACTGGTAACTGTAATGTAGATCGAAAAAATTTAACCTGCTCTGCTTCCAAAACTTTGCAACGCTTGAGTTGGGGAGGACGCTGACTTGCCCGAATTGATGGTAAAACTATACTGGAAGCGCGCGGAAAATTACAATTGTCAGCCCCTACGCCCACGCAAGGGTCACAAACACAATCTGACGCTACGTTTCTATTGGGGCCTGTATTCCCAAACACAAGGAAAGTAACAGAAAGGTCACGTCAGATTCCAGTACACTTTGGAATCCAATGGAACGGGCAAAATCAAATGATTCCGTTCACTTTATTTTGTCAATAATGCTGCAAGAAATGAAAATATTATGGCTTGTCTAAAAAAATACATATATATATATATATATATATATATATATATATATATATATATATATATATGAGAAAAGTTGACAGAAAATTCCAACATTAGAGTTTTGCTCATAGATTGCCCTCTCGTCGCCTATCAAAAATCCGCGAAATTTTTAAAAAAACACCAGATCTTGGAAATCCCCCCCTTCCTCGTCGAAATTTTTGGTGGTCCCTCTGATTTTTTTTCCCAAGTCCCACCGCGTTGAAAAAAAATCTACAATTGCGAGACACGGCGAGAGACAGAACAAAAAGAAAAGTAGGTCAACAGGCGCGTTAAGAGTACGAAGAAACATGCTGAAAATTTGCAAGGGGTCAGAAAATATCTTAGAAAGTGTTGCCCGTGCATTTTTTCTCCTTTTAGGTTATTTAAGACCGTAAAAGGTCGTAAAATCAAAAGTAGGTCAAAGGGTGTTTCCAGCTCCTACCATTTCACATACTACAAAATTAGGTCAAAGTATGTCTATGTTTTCTAACTCGTGAAAGAAAGCGAATAGATCAAGTTATATCCCATAAGACCGTAAAAGGTCAAAAAAAAATCGTAGACTAAAACAATCCTTGTAGGTTTACTTAGCCCGTAAAAGGTCATAAAAAAATTATAGATGCATTTTGACCAAGAAAATGGAAAACGACCAAAAAGATGACGCAGAAAAAGTCAAAATATACTACTGATCTGTTTGTCCCTGAAAGCATGGGTAAAACGGATCACTCACGGTGCAATATTGATCAGTGTAATAATAAATATAATAACGTAAAAGGACTCCATAACATAATAATCAAGCAAGTGCTGGATTAAAGTGGTAGGACGTAACATATGCCGCACACAAATTGTTCTCTCTCAACAGGATTTACACAGCGCAAGTGATACAATTTTCCGCAGGACTGACACTGAATCCAGTTACCAATTGCTATCGGTGGCCGCATTGGCTCAGTCGATAACGCGTCTGACTACCATGCTAAAGGTCCTGGGTTCGATCCCCGGCCGGTTCAAATCTGGGAACTTTTGTAACGATGGAAGCGGCCCCGGTGCCCACCAAGCGTCGAATAACATGGGTACCTGGGGGAAACCCAGGGGGGTAAAGGCGGTCAGGGGCGTGATGCTGATCCACTCACGACCGGATCAAGAAAGTGTGGGGCGTTACCTCCACACCCCCTATACGCCTTCATGGCGTGGTACTATGCACAGGGGAGTACTTTACTTTTTTTTACTTGCCTTCGGAATTTCCTGCTTTCTTCTTAGCTTTGGATGTAGATATCATTGTTGCGTTTTGTTTTGTAGCTATATATTACTGCAATGTGAATGTGTTGTGGTCAAGTGACGTGCAATGGTGGTGGGCTTGCTGCCTCTCTCCACGCTTTGTTGAAAATCCTCGAACAAAAACTTAGTAATTGTATTGGTATGATGTTGGTGTATCCACTTCGTTGCATACTGGTTATAATATGATATCGGTTGTTTTAAAGAAACGACATCAAGATGTTGCAATGTGTGGATGGTTTGAGAATGAAGCAATAACAATTCAATGTTATTCTCTTCGCATACATCTGCAATTTGAAGGCGTCGCGTTAGAAAAGATACTGTAAAATAACACTATCTTAAATGCTCTAAAAGAGGAAGATCAGTTTTGACCCATTTTGGGTGATCCGTAATGCTCCAATTTGCTTACTTTTCAAATATTCAAATGAAAAAGAACAATTTGAGTTAGCCATACCAAATAATAACACAATACAAGGACACATCCTACCTTTTTACATGTGAAATAATGGAATACTTGCATCACTACATTGTAAAACGAAATGTTACAAAATGTCGCAGAACTTTTACAATTTCTACTTTTTTCGAAAAGTCTTTAACAACATGCTTAGCAACAATCCCTTCTCACAAACGTGCGAAACTCCCAGAGTGAACAGAGGTAGTTCGCGTGTAAGAAGAAAGATGACAGCGTGATATGCTGTTTTTTTGTACGTTTTTAACTGCAACAGTATTTGAGTTAAGTTCCGATAACCTTATATCCATCCGAAATTATCTGGTCTACTGTACTTTTAAAAGTAGATAACATTTTGTATGCCATCTATTGTTTTAGCTGTCCAACGCTTAAGATGGCATCTTATTTCAATTTTGAATTGACAGTTATGGTTATTTTGCAACAAGCTATGAAATACATGGTAGATCTTGAAGATCCGGGCAGTACATCCAAATGATCCAGTACTGGATGATTGAATAAAAAATATCAAGAGTTATGAAGAAAAGAGAAATCCAATAACAGAGTTCAAATATTTTGTGCAACAATTTCTTACTTGCAAAAATCTATAGCTCTGATATAACGGTTCTTCTCTTCTAAAATATCGTTTTTTAAAATGGCAAATTTGATTTTAGACTAAATTTCAGCTATTTGCATTTGAAATAGTAAAACGAAACATGCAAGATGTAACACGGAGCTTGCAATATACTACAAACACTTTTCTACCCCATTATGTCTATGATTTTTTAGCTGTGTTATTCATATAATTGGTTGGAACTGTCTGCAAAGGTCAAATATTTCCTGAAATCATAGAACTACGAGGCGCGTTTCAAAAGAATGGGCAAATTTATTGAGAAAAAATTACTGACAACAGTTATCGAGTCTAACTTGATAACATTAATTGTTTTATTGGCGACCCAGCAATATCATTTTTCGGTAGTCAAGTTTTGGTTTTCGTGTGCTTTTGGGCTTGTTTGAATGGCTGTACAATTGCACAATCCCGCCAGTTGGGAAGAATAGTCTGCTATTCGATGTCTTAATGCCAAAAGTCATAATGCCTCCACAATTCACCAATGATTTTCAGAAGAAGTGGTCTGAATGTGGTGTTCGCACCCACCAAAGACGAAAATGTTCAAGCAAACATTATTTGCACGAACTGGGATGTGGTGGATTTCATGGTCGTGGGGGAAAACAATAACAATGCATAACGCTTGTAGGGATTACAATTTTTTTTAACAATTGTCAGACAACAATTCAATATTATTATAATTATTATTATTATTATTAATTTGACGCTTTGATATGGAGTGTCCGAACTGCCGTTTCTTTCGAGTTATACAGGAGAAACTAAGTGGCTCCACTTTTCGTGGCTGATAAGCTTCCCAGCAAGAGCTCCAGTCTATTTACAATGTTGCTCTCATTTATCAAATAATAAATATGATGGAACATTCAAACATTTCCGTTTCCAGTTTATACTTTTATTCCTATTGCTCAATTGTTGATCCGTTACATTTCAGGGTTGAAACCAAAGGACACAGGAACGTACATGTTGAACTTGTGAACATTAAGCAGACTTCATATAGATCGGAATCACTGGTCGAATTCAAGGACATGTTCGGTATGTAGCCTTACTTCTTTTGTTCCCGTTAGTAGCAATTATTGAACATATTAACAAATTTGATTTAATATGTTGAACGAAGTAGTGGTTTGAACAGGTAGATAATATTATTTTTTTTAAATACGATGTTATTACGAAACTGTATTTTCAAATACGAAACAACACGTTGATATTCTGGTTATGAAGCAGTAAAGGCAACCTTGCATGTGAAAATTCTAAAGTTGTGGTACACTATCAGTTAAGTTGCATACAGGAAATATGACAAATCGGTAGTGTCCATAAGTAATGAGAAATTCTAGTATTTCCATCTTTGCATCTATATGTATATTTCGTATGCTTAATAACTATTTTGCAAATAATTGAACAGTAAATATTTTTCTTGGAGGAAAAAATTTGGGTAATTTTAAGATTCGCAGAATTTCTACTTCGTAAGTTAAATAAAATATATTTGTATGTGGATTTATGTACTTTCTCTCTCTCTCTCTCTCTCTCTCTTTCTTTCTCTCTCTCTCTCTCTCTCTCTCTCTCTCATTCTTTTTCTCTTTCTATATTTTTGCCACTGATTCAGTATTTCATGTGTATATATGTATAAGTCCATATTAATATTAGTAATTGTAATGCAATGAATGTATGCAATAATGTGTTATACCAAGATAGAATTAAGTGGCTCATAAATCTACATAGTCTGAGCTATCGAAAGAAGGCATAATACATACTTTAACCAATGCAAATTGCTTTCAATAGCTGTCAGAATTCAAGAAGAATTAGGTATAGCAAATTATTCTGATCCTTACACTTGGCATCGGTATGTTTCCAACTATCGAAATAACTATCCCAAAATTTGTCCTTGTTCTCTTTGTCGAAGGTACCTAAATTTGAAATTCAACTTCTGAAATGGATGTATTCATAAAACAATTCCTCGTGCATTGTGCAAAGTTAAATATACGTATGTCTGAATAGAAACATTTACATAGATATTAGAAATAAGTTTTTTCTTCAATTTGCAAGTTTTATTTGCCTTAGCAAGGTTTCAACGAAGGGGTGAATAACACTAAAGTTTGGGGTTGCATAATTTGCATAAAGATTCCTATAAATACATAAATATTTCTGATTGTCAGGTGTGGATAGTAGAAGACTTTGACACCTTCATTTGATAAATTGTTAGTGGGATATAAGTGTGATTTCGATGTACCAATTTCCATGCTTGTACACAATTACCCTTTCCATTAATATTTAATGTTTTGTATTTCCTTTACAACACATTCCCTCATCAATAAAAGTGAAAAAGTTCAAAAACATAAATATTTTTTTTAAAGTACCTTGGACAAGATGGCGCCGAAGCCTGATGCACGCGCATTTAGTGCTCCGAAATTTCAACTGTTTTCCGGTTGCTTGGGTGCTGTTGTGCTTGTTTTACTTGTGATGTGGACTCGAAGTACTGCAAGAGAAGAAATGCTGGACAACTGCAAGTGTGTGGAGGACTGGTCGCTTAGTTACAGGCGATTTTCTTTCTCGGCCAAGAGCTCTGATCGAAGTCTCGTGTGGACAGCTTCTGGAAGCCGCAAGAACAACGCTTCCCGTTCCCGCCAGCCGCATGGCTCGACCCAGCACTGCCTCTTGGTTGCGGCGTTCTCCCTCCTGCTGGCAGGCGACATTCATGTGAACCCTGGTCCCCAGGCGGTTTCCCGTGAACAATGTGGTTTCCGTATATACTACCAAAATGTGCAAAGTCTAACCAAAAAGTTATCGACTTTGGAAATGTTCTGTAGTGAATTTCACGAATACGACGTGATTGGTTTCAGTGAAGTGTGGTTTAATGAAACGATCGGCGATAGTGAAATACCCCTGAAGGACTTTCAGGTATTCCGCAACGATAGAGGTTCACGTGGAGGAGGAGTAATGTTACTGCTAAACAACAAGTGGCCCTGCATCAGACGTCTGGATCTGGAAACGTCATGCGAATTAATATGGACTCAGGTAAATATAGGCTCACAAAAACTTTTAATCAGCTGTTTATATAGACCCCCAAAATCTTGAACTGCAACCTTGTCAGCATTATTAGATTCTGTACTGAATGATATGAAGGAAACGGACATCATTCTTATGGGCGATTTCAACCTTCACATAAAATGGTCATCGTCGAACTCTGGCCTCTGCACAGACAATGATGACAGGTGGTTTTTTGATCTTTATATCAAAGCGATTTTACTTCATCACTTTGTAGACTTCCCTACAAGACGCACAGAAACTCTCGGCCTGTTGCTGTCTTCGTACACAAAGGTCAAGGCCACTCCCGGTGAGCAATTCATCGCCTCGGACCACACCCCCATCCATGCCGAAATCCGAGTCCCTGGAAAAGCCCCCAGGCCCTCCCCCTCCTCCAGACCTGTCTACAACTGGAAAAGAGTCAACTGGGAGCAGCTTTCTCTTGTCACCAGCCTTGTACCGTGGACAATGATGGACCCCCTCCCAGCGGAAGAAGCATTGAATTTCCTCGTGGACTTTGTGCAAGCCATAATTTAAGATCACGTGCCCCTAAGGAAAACAAAAACATCCCGATTCCCATCCTGGTATAGTGAAGAGACAAAAATTACGCTAAAGAACAAAAAGAATGCGTGGATCCTGTGGAAACAAGTCCCAAATGTTTATACACGGAACACTTTTACTCAATTAAGAAAACATACCAAAAACTTAATGCAAAGAGAATATAATAATTACATTCAAACTGTGACGGAAAGTGCTGCTAAAAACCCCAAAATGTTCTGGAAGCTAATTAGCTCACGCCGACAACACGACCGTATTCCCGTTCAAGTCTCCTGGAACGGTAAGTCTGCTACAAAGAAGGAGCGCACATCACTTTTTAACTCGTATTTTCACAGAAACTTTACAAATAATACCGCTACTGCACTGCCAGAAGTCAAGCCCATCACTCCTTCCACACTCTCTCAAATCTCAACTAACTGCAATGAAGTCCACGAATTATTAAAATTTCTTTCATGTTCTAAAGCTAACGCTCCTAATGATATCAATGGCATATTTCTAAAACAATTAGCCCATATTCTATCCAAAGCAATCAGCATAATCTTTAACAAATGTTTTTCCGAGGGTGTATTTCCTCTTGCATGGAAGCAAGCAAATATAGTTCCTATACTGAAACACGGAAACAAAACTCACGTTACTTCTTATCGTCCAATTTCCTTACTTCCTGCACTTCCACTACTAGCCGAAAAAATAATTTCCAATCGTATCCTTGCGCATGCTACTCCGTTCCTCTCTCTCACTCAACACGGTTTTCTCCCTCATGCTTCATGTGACACAAACCTTGCTTGTTTGCTCACCAACGCTGTTAACTGCCTGAGTGCCAAGCAAGACATGGATGTCGTTTACTTAGATTTTTCTAAAGTGTTTTACTCTGTCCCTCATACAAAACTCATCCATAAACTTTCAAACAGATTCAACATACACGGACCTCTTCTTAAATTACTCTCATCTTACTTGCACAATAGAAAGCAAAGGGTTATCATATCTGGTTGCTCTTCGTCATGGCTCCCTGTAGTTTCCGGTGTGTGCCTCAAGGAAGTTCTCTAGGGCCCCTGTGTTTCACTCTTTTCATGGACGATGTTCATGAATATATTTCTCCAGAATGCTCAATTTTATTGTATGCTGAAGACTGTAAGTTATTTAGAAACATCGCTTCAGTTGAAGACACTTGTTCCTTGCAAGACAATCTCACACACATTGAACGCTGGTGCCAAGACTGGAATCTGAAAATAAATCCCGAAAAGTCCGTTTTTATGAGGTTTACCCTCAAATCCAATTTTCCAGCACCATCCTATAGATTATGCAACAAAATCATCCCGTTCGTACAACAGCACAAAGATCTTGGAGTCATTTTCGACAGGAAACTCACTTTCATCCACCACATAGATTACATAACTTCGAGAGCCATGAAAACCCTTGGGCTAATTTACAGATTTACAGATATAACACATGTTTCTGTCCTTGAAACCTACTTCACATCGTGCGTCGTACCTATTCTTGAATATGGTTCCTGTATTTGGTCAATGGCCTGTGATAGCAATATAAAGAGAACAAACAAAGTGGTAAATTTCTTTATCAGAATAGTCAAACATAGATGCCCAGCCCTTGCAAACTTTTCCAAACATGAAATTCTATCCACTCTTCAAATTCACGATCCGTCCCTTCGCCGTCAAGTTTCAGATCTAACATTTCTTTTCGAAATCATGAATGGACAACTTTTCACTAACGAACTCTTGCCACATCTTCACATCCGGATCCCATGTACCAACAGCAAATGCAACAACTTCTTTTACACAAAAGCCTCAAGGCTATCCCTAGAACAAAGGTCATTTCTCTATAGGCTACAAACAAGGTACAATACACTAGTTGATCCTCCAGGCTTCCATCTATCTAAGCAGGCTTTCAGAAATGCGTGCATCAAGCAGCTGAAGAGAAATTAATATTTGTTATACCCTTGTTATTGTTTTATTATTATTGTTAATTTTTATTATTTTTATTGTATTATTCTTGTTACGTATGTGTGCGTGCTTCTCATTTGTTAATTTCTATTTTTCTTGCTGTTGATATCCTGATATAAAATGGATTTTCTCTGTATTCAGGATTTCTCAAATAAATAAATAAATAAATAAATAAATAATTAAATAAATAAACAAATAAATAAATAAATAAATATTTTGTGAATCTAAGGTGAATATAGTACCAGAATTTCAAGTCACATTCTTGAATAATTTCTTTCAAATTAGGTGAATGTATTCACTGGTACTACATTCACCTTAGATTCACAAAAATTGGAGCAAATTATCTGATTGAATTATGTCTTTTAAATGGTTGGTATAATAGGGGAAGGTATTGATGTACGTAATATTTGAAATATCGGAAGCATATAGTTAAATCATGTACAAAATATGTCAGGGGTTATGAAGCAACTAAGAAACAATCCAACTTGCTTTCTTTTACTGAATTTCTTAGTTGTATATTCTCAAGCTGTTTACATTGTATATGGCATAGTAAAATCTTACATTTTTAGATGATTGTTTACAGTAGTGTCTTCCCTGAAATTCTGTTATTGTCTATATTAATTTGAAATGTTATATGAAAATACACGAACGTGATGGCTTCACTTTAATAATAAAGTGTGTTTAGTTTTCTGATAGCTATGATTGAATTCTTTCAGAATGTAAACAGACTCAGACGAAATATATTTCTGCCTTCATGGGAAATGATAATCAAATATACTACAGTAAAAATGTGCTACGATTTAGAGTTAAAGGTTTCTATTTGAGTTGTAGCCACGCAAAAGGTCCAGAATAAAACGATATGCGGTCACTTGGCTTTCAAGGATTGTGCATTCCATAATGAGTTTTCAAAATATGTGGGAACTACAATTAACAAATATGAAAATATTATTCATGCCTTTAAAATGTGTCACTTGATATGCCCCTCTCTGTCTTTCTTTCTATCTCTCTAGCTCTCTTACTCCCTCTCTCTCATTCACCTCCGGAGCAATGTTGTATTAATTATTATACTAATAAATATACATGCTTCTCACTCTATAAATCACACCAGACTTGCTCCACACTTATCCTTGTCTCGAGCAGAGCGTCATTTTTTAATGCAATCTTCCTCAATTCTCAAGCCTTGTAAGTTTATATACTTGCACACATAACAACAAGATTGCAGTACCAATTGAAGGGATTAGAATATTAACAAATGCCAGCCTATTTATAGAGGAACTTTGTGCAATTTTTAAATTATTACAATACAGGTCAAATAACTGCAATTAGTGATTGTGAGAAGATTTTGTATAGGAAGGATTAAAAAGAAGTGTTTCGATGATTTAAATTTCAGTGAACGACTGAGAGCACAAGAGGATAATAATATACAATCTGAAAATTAACATTATTCATATTTTACTCACTGTCTTTGACGACAGGATGTGCTCCTTAATAGGCCTATGTTCATTAAATCAGAATATTCTAAGTATCTTAGTAAAGTAAGTATCTAAAGAGTTATCTTGAATAAGTTGAAGAAAAGTATGCAAAATTTTAAATACGGTCCTGAACTCTAAGATACCATTGCAGTTATATTGTAACATATATGTGCACACACACACACACACTCACACGCACATACACCCACACCCCCTCTCACACACACACACACACACACACACACACACACATATATATATACATACATACATACATACACACACAGACACACATACGTGTAAACGTGGTATTATAAGGACCTAGTGAGTGTACATATGTTGTTGGAACCACTATAATTTGATAAATTAGCATAATCAAGTTCATTTTAAAAAGTCGAGACCATGCATAATATTAGAAATGCAACCGTGGTTTTTGAAAATTATTATTTATGCAGTTCTCCTCACGAAAAAATGGTTACTATTCTTGTTGGAACCTGGTACCAATATCACATGTCTAATTTACGTGTTGTAATTTTAATACAATTGCATCCGTTGTGGATACAAATCAATGTTGCAAAACCCGTCCAATCAATCACAATTCTTGTAGGTCACATGATTTCTTCCTGTATAAGCAGCTACGTGCCATACCAAATTGGGCTAAAAGTTGTGAAACGCGGTTGTCGGCGTCAATTGAGAGGGAGTAGCTTGCACGTATCTGTCTCGATGCAGATAATTAGAAAGGAGAGAAGGGTTTTTCTCCGGGCGGAGTCTAGGAAGGATTAACTGCAGCGTGGTCAGTGGCGTATTTATGTGGTTTTAGCCAAACTGTGGAATTGAGGAAAAAATACACATTTTCCCTAATTGCTGACTTTTAATTTTACTTTGCATACTTTCTTGTATAATTTTATGATTTTACAAATCAAAGAAGGCTTGTGCGGCCTATCGTGTCGGTACGGTGTGAAACGTAGTTCTTGATTGGCTCGCTTCCAAGCGTCACGCAGTAGGCAATAAAGCGTCAAGCGATACGTGTAGTTTGGAAGTGGACCCTCATTAATGAATTCAACTTTTCGAACCGCAGCGACACGACAAGCTGCACGTGTAGCTTATCGGTTACGTGTTGCTCGGAATGGGCCTTTTAATCAATATCGTGCATTATGCATCTTCGTTATGTTGTTTGCGCATGAGCGGTGAAAGTTTTATTTAGATTAAATTGTCCCGTGTTGTATGTCGATTGTTGCCTACCGCTTGTCACTTCGATCTGAAATCTTCTTCAAGGGTAGAGGAAACTTTTGACAGAACCTACAAGCGACACTGGGGTTTCATATCGACAAGAGACACGGATCACTTTAGCCGTTCAAACTAAAGCATTCACTGCATGCACAAACAACAGACGGAGACGTGACGATGCACAAGATAGTATAATCCTGTACGTCTCTTATTTCCCCTTTATAAATAATAAAGAAGTGAGACGTGGTTTATATTATCGGCGCAGTTGAAGTTATTTATCTTTCAGTAGGTATTTAAACTATTTATTGTAAACTTAATATTCATTCAACCATAATATTTGTTAACAAATTTTATCAGTAAATATACTTTCCAAATTTATGTATGTATCACATGGTTCATTCATAACTTATCAAAGCACCTAAGAACAACAACTTAGTTTACTCAACAAAATTAACGATGTTTAATCTCCCCATTAAATTGTAACAGTACGTCCAATTAAATTGTGAAAAGTCAGTACATAACGGCTATATGAGTCAACTGCAACCGCGCCCAAAACCCTCACAGACAGAATGACCCGGAGCAATCTACCCTTAAGATAACAAATTCCTTCTGTAGCACTTTTAAGAAGTCGAAATAACTACATTAACTTTAGGTAAATTACTACAGGCCATGCAGGCCCAAGAAGGGTAATAAACGGAAATACAGTATATTCAGCCTGTGTCCAGTTAGTCCTACGTCTCCCCCAGTCGGCAAGGATCTGCCACGCCAAACTCCTCCCTCACTCAGTGCAGAAGCCTAGCCAATGGCATACTCTAACTTAGTCACATGTATATTGCGCCTTCAATACGTCATCAATGAATTATTGTACACTATGGGCTTACAAAACAAATCCTCCCCCAAAAATACAATTATCCAGCACATAGTGGACTCCTAGTTACACATATCTTCTCAGAATTCACATTTCAAACATACTCTTCATACACAACAAAGATTCAAGCTTTAGAGCGAGATTTCGTAATAGTTATAGGCGTTCGCGAATATCATCCCTCCAACTCCATCGCCTGTAAATATTCAAAAAGAAAAAGAAAACAAACTGGCACCAGTACAAGTTTACAAACATGAACTATTCTTTCTCACTATAATACAGGCAACATACACCAAAATCTACATCGTCTCAAACGCGGGATACAATAAAGAACCCTTTTTACCACCTTCTTGCCTCGAAACACTTCATCCTTGCGATAGGCAACCGCAGGGTGCAGGCAAGGTTAAGACCAACCTCTTCTCAGCCTTTCATATACATTATTATGAAACATCGAGTGACGTTATGAGGTAGGAACATTGCAGCAATGTTCGTAGATTTGTTTCTCTGTGTCCTCTGCGTCTCTGTGTTGATTCAGTGAGATTTTTCTTTGGAATCCCTGCCCGTCAGCATGTCATTGTAAAATACGAGTGTATTTGTTCTAACAGACAGTTATAACTCGTGTACAGTAAAATATATCACATATTCTTTACACTTTATAGCGTATCAATCCCTAAGATTGTATGTTTATTTTATTAAGTCTCTCTGAACGCTTCATGTTGACCAGGGCATTCACTTGTTTTTCTCAGCTGTCTCAAGCCTCTTAGGCATGTTTACAATGCGTTGTGTTGTGCCATGCAAACCTCCTGAGCTTTCAGGAAACAGGTAACACTTCTGGGTTTGGAGTCAGCGGTTTGCATGGTAGCAATTATAATAAACACGATTCGGCGATTCGGCATCGAGGAAGAGCTCGATGGCCAGGGAATATAGAGGGGAGACAAGCTGGGAAGTGACTGGACTTTGGGAATTGAGTTGGTAGAGAGAGGAGGTCAGCAAGACAGGAGGTCGATAGTGGAAGCACGCTTTGGTCAACACTTAGAGAGAAGCTTACAGAGGACTTCGCTATTTTCGATTCAGCTCAGAGACTTCAGTTAGACAGGTAATTATCCTACACCCAGCCATGATACAGGTTCAACGGTTCACAAAATCCAACGAGTTGCCATTGTCTTTTCAGTAGTTTAATTCCTTTGTGTAATTTGTACCTTTCGCATGCCAAGCAATAACTCGTCATGTCAATGACGAGTGGTCTCATCAAGAGGATGAATGATGAGTAGTTTACATCACCCCATCAGTTAACTGGTTCAGATCCCTTCATTCTATAGAATGACACGTGGTGGAGTTGCTTTGGGTCTTTTCATTTTCTTCGGAAATGAAAAGAGTTACACTTAATTGTTAGCCTAGAAATTTCCCCCTATCTCTAGCTTGACACGTGGTGGATTTGCTAGGGCTTCTCATGCATTTTTTTCGGAAATGCGATGAGAAAAAAGTTTGTTAACCAGTTTAGGATTCAACCCCACCCCAAATTTTGACACGTAGTGGAGTGCTAGTTCATTATCCACCCCAAAATTTTGCTCATTTGTTTAGTTTTTCATTATGTCCTTGCCAAAATTAATTTTGAAAATACATAGGGCTTAAAACTTTTGCATTTATGGGGGGAGAAGAATTTATATATGCCATGATAGATGTTTAGTCTAACATGAGGATGAATTTGATTAAATTTATCGACTTCAAGTTTGGGTCGGTAATCAGCGAAATGTAGAATTGCGAAGGAACCTGCGCCCTAGCTCCGTCGCGGTTACCCACGTCGGACTGGCTCTTTGGTATCAGGAGCGTCCGGCATTCCGCGTGGCGGAAGGTTCCATGTCGGATTTTAGGGAGGCCCATTTCATCAAAAATGTGGCCGGCCCAGGGACGTCCGTGGACAATTCCCTATCAATCTGCTCCTGGTAGCTCTGTGGTTCACTCACGAACCCGGTACCATGGCTACAAATTCCACCTGGGAAATTTTTTACCATCCAGAATTTTAAATAAGGAATAAGGAAAAGGCATTTAGATTTGAAGATTTCTTGCATTGACAGTGATTTTAGAATTTTTTTTACATAATCTTGAATACGAAAATTATTACAACGTTGGTTATGAGGATGCAGTAAGCTACAGTGAACAGTAAACGATTCTATCTTTAACATTTTAATTAATTAATAACGTGGATTAAAAGTGGATTTTAAAGTTATTTATGAATGAGGAAAATAAATTAGTGCCACGGAGTTAGAGTTAATCGGCACTATAGTGCATTTTAACGAGTCATAGCACAGAGTATGCTTGTTTGAGTCAATATATTATTATTATTATAATTATTATTAATTGAAATTCCTTAAAAGTTTAATTTAAATTTGGTTCAAAACTGGCCGTAACTTGTAAAGGATTTAGAATGCTTGAACTATGACTGCCAAGACTTTTGCAACGAGGATATTACATTTTTATATATATATAGTTTTGGGAACGAATAAGGCCCCGAGGACCACTCATTTATATTCTTAATGACTGAAGTCTCCTAGCACCTCATGAAGGGAGCTTAGATTAAGGAGATAGTCAAGTTTATACGAGATAGTCACTTGCCTTACGTTACCTTAACTTACGCATACATTGCCTGAAAATTTTTAATTCATGTTAATATGAAAAGAAACGAAACGCCAATTATATTCCTCGACACGCTGTACAATTATGTCCGCTATTACGCCAAGCGTATATAGTTAGAGTGGCGTACCGTGATTTAGGGTATAAACCGCCCGATTAATTAAAAGTTCTATTTGAGAAGTAATAGATGTATAAATAGGCTGCAGTGACGAGAATGAGTCCGTACACAGATATACATATACTTATATGCTTTAAGCAAAGTTAGGCACAGCCAACTTATTTTGAATAACTAGAAGAGAATTAGGAGAGCATCACACGGCGTGGACGTTTCTCACATATTAACGAGATTTTTTTTGTTAGTTTATATTTATATATATTTTTTTTTTCCTGTCCGAAACAATGTTTCGTTTGACAGTTGAATATTTATCCTTAGCACGTTGTAGCTTCGAATGTTAAAAACTTTAAAATGCAGATTGTTTTAAAATCTTAAATATAAATATTGCAAGTTTGCTCCAAGTTACGGCATTTATTAAAGTGAAACAGGTTTAATATATTAAATCCACTCGCGTGACATAATAATAAGTTATAATAAAATAGCACTAATAATATTAACAATTAAAAGCAGACTTATTATTTAATAATGTGCTTTAGGCACAAAAGTTTTTTTTGCAGTATGTAACAATACTAGCTCAGCGAATACATCACTAGAATTTTATAGTTACTCCTCAGAAGAAGGTATATGATTATATTAGCTAAGTTTATTTTAAGCGCCAGTTATGAGAATATTTATATTATATGAATATGTAGACGTCGACGTCAAGATTTTATTGCGCTCCAGTTACAAGTATTTTCCTTCGGATATTGGATAGCTACCGATAATCCTGGAAATCCATTCTGCCATCGCAGAATGATTATGATTAAACCACAACGGTTTTAGTTTAAAGCTTTGCCACAATAATATGCTAAGCATATTTTAGAATGAGTAGAGAGAATTAAAGATTCTTCAAGTTTTAGTGATGTTAGTATTTTAATGCATTTAAAGATCGCATAAATAATAATAATTATTTTATTTCAGGTAGTCAGGAGTAAATCAGTCTCAATTTTTTACGGTTCGATTGATTTCAAAGTATTTAAACATAACGTTAACACCTGAAATTAAAATAAGATAAGTTTGCAGTAAAATTTAAAATAACATAAGTTAAACAGTGCTAATAAATTTAGAGAAGAAAGAAATTATATTAAATAAATAAATTACGCAGATAATTTGAGCCTAGAGTCAGAAATAATTAAAAGTTGAGTTAAAATATCTACTAATTAGACTAGGCAGGCTTAAAGTACGTGTTAGTTTTGAAGAACTGTTTGTTTTGATTGCCTAAGCAACATGAAAATCATTGCGATTTTAGTTATTTTAAACGGATTACTTCCACACGTAAAAGCTTCTAATTTTATTTATCTGTTGAACAAGTCCTTTGACTATCCTTATGATATAATTACAATTTTATTATTAACAACATTTATTATTAATATTTTTATAATTTTCATAATCTGTTATTTTCAATGTCAACGCAAGAAATCTATTATTTATGACCATGAGTGTACCAACGAATTACCGTTAAGCAAACTTAATGATTCACCGCCCATTGAGCAGATTTACGACGATATTGCACCGATTGTTGAAGTGGTACCATTGAAAACGAGTCACCCGCCAATTCCCCCTCCACTCCCTCAGTCCATTATTATTCAACCTAGGGTACAACTAGAAGTTCAAGATGTATCCAGAAATAGTTTAGTCACTAAAAACGACAGTATAGATTTGCCGAAGAATATTTTATCCGTTAAAGATAGAGTTCAGACATTTGCCGTAAGCAAGGATCCTAATTTTGTTGAAAACAATCGCAAAATGGAAAGTGAATTGCCTATTTCACCCTGTGTTCAGCCAGTTGTAGGAGTTAAAGAGTTATTTGCGAATCAGTCACCAGTAAAAGCCGAGAAAGTTTCAAGTGTTACTTTAAAAGCTGAAAGTAAGCCAAATTTTCAGGTTACCGAACCTGTTGTATCTTTTACAGACCATATTTTCTACGACTTCACATTCGCCTAGAATTTTATATTCATTACGATTTAAATTTTAAGTATAATTCATTTTTTACGTTTAATTGTACCTTATGCAAGGTTTATTAGTCATTTAGTTTGCTAACAGCTTCCCAATTGCTGTTATTTTACGAGCGCGGAAGTGTTTAAGTAAACACGCTGTCGCAAGCGCAACGAAGTTTTTTCTTTTTCTATCCCATTTATTACGTCATTTCAAAAGTCCTTGACTTTATTTCGAACTCCCGCAGCGCTTACTAAACCTTGTTCGTAGTAAGTTAAAGTTTTGTAAACTTTAACGCGTCATGCTGGTGGTCAGCGAATCAGAGCTTGCATTTTCTTCCTTTGTTCCTTTGCCCGCTGCCTGGAGCAGCGACTTTTTCCCCTCCACCTCTCCGACCGCTCCCCGAACGTACCCGAAGTCGCCGATCACGGCAGCGAATTTGCAAGAGCTCTCGTTGTCGCCATAGAGAAATTTTCAGTTGCGTCCAGCGACCACAAATGCAACCTTGCACAATTTAGAATGTCTGGTATCAGCGTATTCCTTTTCTGCACTCAAGCGCTCTCCCGAGTACTTTGAACACGCTGGAAGTCAGAAAACACTTACCATAGGCTTTGCATATTTTTTCGCATTAGTGGCGGTCGTCCATTAAAATTTTAGGGAATCAGTTTAGTTACGCATATAGCCATCAGAATTTGATTTTTACGATAGAAGTTCATGTAAACTATGTTAGGGATATTTTGTTCTATATAGATAATTTTTTTCCGTAAAACGTCGCATTTATGCACTTCAGACTAATCACGACCAATAATTTTACAAAGGAACAACAAGACGATTTTTTTTTGCGTTTTTCTCGCAAAATTTTCCCGTTTTTCTTAGATATATTTATAGTAAGTAAAATTTTAGGGAACTCGACGTACATTTGGTTTGAATCAGGATAGAGATAACGAAATTTTGATAAAATCAGGGAAATTTCTACAAAAGGGCAATTTTAGCACTTTATGCACTTAGAGTAATCAAGATTATTAGCAACATGCCAGGCTAAGCCTCGGTGATTAGCACAGGCATGTGCAGCAAAAGTCGCCACGGCATCGTTAGCCTTTCCAAATTTAAACAGTGTGGTTTACCACAAATGTTATAATTTGGGAATTTATTATTATTATTAATATTTATTATTAGGACATTTAGCTCATTTACCCAATTTGCACCTTATTCGACAATGCAGCAATAAATTCATTACTTCTTACTGATTAACTTCATCATAATGTTAGTACAGTAGGTAATAATTATTAATTTCTATTTATATTTTAATATATTGCACAACTATTCTCTATTTATTTTGTTTAAACATACCTAAGGGATTGACACACCATTCTTATATGGGTCAAGTATACCTTTCCGCGGCGGGTCTGTTTCCACGACCAAGTGATTTGAGGTATACGGCGGACTCAAGAAGTCTTGAGTGGATAAATTTCTTTTGTTTAAAGAAAATTTGAAATTGAGAAAGTTTTATTATTTTTTATTGTGTTTTAAATTTGAATATCACCTTTTTTAATTCCCTAATGCCATATTTTCTGACCACCTGGAGTTTCAACAAAAGTCAGAAGTAGCATTTACTGAAATTTTGTCTTACATTGCATATTTATGAACCACGGCAAATTGCACCGGCCTATCGTTTATTAGGAGGCCATTAGAGGCTTGTCAAAGCAACCTTTTAGATAATAACAGCTTGCTTTGCGCAACACAAATTTTGTATACTTATTTTAAGGGTTCACAACATAATTTATTTTATAATTTTCAACAGACTTTAGAACATGCTTGCAACACTTACTTTTGTTTATTAATTTTACATTTTGTAGTTTTGAAGTGAAGTCTATTACTGACAATAAATTATTTCAGTTTATCAGAACACGCAATGGTATTTTAATATCAGGTTCAGGTCAATTTATTGTGATTCAGAATTTGAATAATAATTTGAACACGCACAGATCAGTTCAGCTTACCGAAGGCCAATCTTTATTTTTTAATTATCAGGATTTTTCGCAAATTATTGTGGATCAACAAATTTTACACACAAGAATTTTAGCTTTCGAACAAGTCAAAATGCAGGAAATTGAGTTACTACTTAATATTCCCAAGAATTTATCTGATTTCACTATTCCCCAATGGACTCCGCTTGAACTTGCTTTAAAACAACTTAATCAATCAATTAGTAAGAACATTTCATTTCAATAATTAGTTTTAAACCCTTTGCCTATGTCTATATTAGTTTTTGTTATTTGGAATGTGTTATTAACCGCAACCTTAGGATATTACTTTTATAAGCATCATCAGCTTGCGAAACAGATTAATTCAGAGCAGCGCAGTAATAATTAATAGGTTAAGGCAACACATTAATCATGGACATTAATATTTTAATTACGGTTGGATATTTTATTTAAATTTTCCTTATTTATTTTCAAAGAGTTATGGCAATTATTTTATTTATTTATTTAATTTATTTTATTTTGATGAGACAATTTAATTTAATTGTAAAGAAAAGGCAGTGGAAATTAGTTGGTTTTGTGTACATGCATACTTGAATTATATATCCCCATCCTATTGCAATTTCCTTTCTTTGTCATAATTTTTCCTTTTAACATAACCTGTCTATACGGAACACCATGGACAAGCAATGCCTACACCATCCATGGGCATTTTTTATGACGGACATCCGCAAGCAGTCTATTATTACCAGGCAGAAAGACTGAGTATCATTCTACGAGGGTGACATGCAGACATTTTAAGTACTATTTCAAGAAGAGACTCGTCACCACCAATTTGAGGGAGACATGCAGACATTTCTAATTACTACACGGAGACTACCTTTTACAGGAAGGATGTAGTCAACCATACATTTCCCAGTATAGCGGACTACACATTATCAACAACACCTCGTGATGGAGCTAGATACAATTTTCCTCCACACTGTTTGCAGTTCGAACAACAATTTTTCCCTATCTCCCAAGTTCTACGGGTAATTTACCACATTTTTTTACATTGCCCCAATGCAGTCTAGACGACAAGCAATCCAGGAAGAAGAAGAAGTATAGCAAACGTACTTTCTACAAACAGCAGTTCTGGTCACAAACAATAATTACAGAATTGTGCTACAGTGTTTCTACACATACACATGCGAGCTCCTATCATGTGTATCTATTTGGTCATTTAACATGCATTATGGGAAACAGTACTTTTCCATAGTCCTTATATACATTTTCAGTTTTGTGTCATGCATAAGAACTAGTTTTATATGCATGCAAGTTTACATCATACTACAAGGAAGCGACAAGCACCAGTGGTGTCAATTGACCAGTGCAATTAGTGCATAATTTTTTTTAAGATGAAATTTTGCACTTTGAATAATAAACGGACATGCAAGCAATAAAAAACATAATTCTAGCACTTTCGAACATTTTAGAAAGCATGCTTTAGTGACAATATTTTATGCATATGTTTGTCGCATGCAGGTATTATTGTTATTTTTTTCCCTCTTCTCACCAACATGGAATATTGAAAGCGACACATTTGTTCGCAGAACATTTATTTGATATTTAAATTCAAGCACATAGTTTTGTCACTTGGAAGATTATTAATTTTGTGTGCAGTCATACAAAGGTATTCACCACGCCATAGATGTGTATACAGTGTACAGTTTAAACGTAGAAAAGAAAATTGAACGCTATAATTAAGTTTTTACCAGCGACAGTTTTCAGTGTAACTCACTATATGCATTGAATATTGTATAATAATACATTGGAATGTGCAACATAGCCATGCAAGTTTATATATTCAACGATTTTAGGAGTGCACTGGCTACGTAGTTCGTAAAACATACTACACTTTGATATAATCAGGCTTTTACACAGAAAAAACAGTGAGATGTGACAATGTTTTACATGCCTACTTACGTTTACTTACTTGTGCACCTTTTTAAGTTTTTTTTTTATTTATTTGAAGAGTCTATATCAAGTGGCAATATAAACAACATTGTGAATTCTCTTCTTGCGAAGACGAAGATGCTCTATCTAGCCGTTGGCCTCGCGGGTGACACAGAGTAGTTACAGCTTGGCGAGGCATCACAGACTCTTGACTAGGAGCAGGTTGATGAGCAATTATACATAATACACATTACGTACACGCACATGTGATACATTAAGAGTTTTCTCGCTTAACGACATGAACTTTTGTGATTTCTAGTCTTATAATAGTATATATTATTGTTTTTTACATCGTATAAACATACGAATTTGTTAGTATTAAGGGTATTATTCATTATAAAGTTTAGGGAATGAAAAATTTCTTTCCTTCAGGATGCAGTAAACAACAGACAGTTATGGTGTATTTCTTTTGTATATTTGGGTTTTTTAAGAAAATATATGGAATTGGCGAACCTGAGTCATGTTAAGCTTTGCGATTTGACTTTTAAATTTTCAAAGGAGAAAATTTTTCCTAGGAGGCGCGAACGTATCAATCCCTAAGATTGTATGTTTATTTTATTAAGTCTCTCTGAACGCTTCATGTTGACCAGGGCATTCACTTGTTTTTCTCAGCTGTCTCAAGCCTCTTAGGCATGTTTACAATGCGTTGTGTTGTGCCATGCAAACCTCCTGAGCTTTCAGGAAACAGGTAACACTTCTGGGTTTGGTGTCAGCGGTTTGCATGGTAGCAATTATAATAAACACGATTCGGCGATTCGGCATCGAGGAAGAGCTCGATGGCCAGGGAATATAGAGGGGAGACAAGCTGGGAAGTGACTGGACTTTGGGAATTGAGTTGGTAGAGAGAGGAGGTCAGCAAGACAGGAGGTCGATAGTGGAAGCACGCTTTGGTCAACACTTAGAGAGAAGCTTACAGAGGACTTCGCTATTTTCGATTCAGCTCAGAGACTTCAGTTAGACAGGTAATTATCCTACACCCAGCCATGATACAGGTTCAACGGTTCACAAAATCCAACGAGTTGCCATTGTCTTTTCAGTAGTTTAATTCCTTTGTGTAATTTGTACCTTTCGCATGCCAAGCAATAACTCGTCATGTCAATGACGAGTGGTCTCATCAAGAGGATGAATGATGAGTAGTTTACATCACCCCATCAGTTAACTGGTTCAGATCCCTTCATTCTATAGAATGACACGATAGTTCCTAGAAACATACATTGTACATTTGCCAAACTTTACAAACTGTTTCCCCTTAAATATGCTGTTGAAAATTACATTTGAAACTTCTTTCGTGTAATTTTAATTTTGCTTCAGCCCCTCCCCCCCTGCCCCGTGGCGGAGTGGTTAGCACATCGTGCTACGACGGCAGGGGACCCGGGCTAGAATCCCGGCCTGGGTATGGATATTTGTGAATGTCCATTCAATCCTCCGTACTTTTCGTATCGCCCAAATAGAAAAACCCAAAAATACAATCTATACTTGGAGTCCTTTTTCAGTTGCCATGTTCTTGTGAATCCCCCGTTGTTCTTTTGTTTTCAATCCAGCGCGTCGTTAGGTAGTAATATACAGGTGGGTCCATTATACTTGATCCGGCGATTTGAAGTTTGACGTCAGCAGGAGTAGGTTTGTGACGTACTTTGAATATTAATGTTCACAAAATTCAATTAACGGCTTTACCTTATTTATGTTGTCTCTCATATATTTAATATTATTTTTTTATTATTTTCTACCTATTTAGAACAAATTGTATCGATAATCATGCATGATTATTATATGAAGTTCATTCACAAATGAATCAGCATGCCCTGATTAAGACTCGAACATTTAATCTACAATTGTGAAATTGCGAGTCGACCACTCAACCAACTGGAGCGACTGTCAGAGGCAGTGGCGGCGATTGGATTAAAAAAATAGGGGACAAGGTGCAAAAAGTGCGGGGGGGGGGGCAAGGACAATTTACTTTCCCTTGGTACATAAGATTTAGCATAGTGCGGGGACAAAAGTTGGAAGAAGTGGGTGAGGGCAACTACACCCCTCGACCCCCTAATCGACGCCACTAGTCAAAGGCTTTTGCGAATCCCTTACCACTACCTCATCGTGGTGATGGAACCAGTTGACTGTTGCCTCAAACATGGCCTAAATAATAAGAAGGTAAACAAACTGAAGTGATATCCATCCCAGTCACTAATGATTCCTTCCGTGATATCTAAAATCTTATCCAAGTTATACGATCTATGCTGAACACTGAATGTCTATGGTACAGTGGTTCGGACCCTTTTTGAACTCCATGTCGAGTCCCAAATAACACCGATTAGTTTTTCATAAAGTGAGCTTACATCCGAACCAAATATTCATTTAGAATTAGATCAAATCATTTTCCAGAGCCGCGGTGGTCTAATCGGTTTGGCGTCTGACTGCTACACGGGATACAAGAGTTCGATTCGCTGGGTGGGTGATCTAAAGTAGGTATTTTTCAGGCCTTGTCACCGAATAAAGCGGCTCTGGGGCTAACCCAGCTTCAAACCAATGTGCACCTGGAGGCAAACCTGCGGGTTAAATGTGGCGCAGGTGCTTATCACAACACCTCCAAAATGGCCGAGATCAAGATTGTGTGGAACCCTAACCCAGTTCCCCTTAATGTGACACGGCGCAGTATGCAAGGGAATGTTACTTTTACGTTACCAAATCCTTTCAACTAGACAGAGATAAGAATACAGGGTCTGTTAAAATGTATTATTACAATATTACTTAATTCGAGTCAGGAGGGACGCGGACGCCTTGTAAAAAAATTAGTAGTAGGTACGATTCCTGGCGAGACACATTGGACTATGATTTGAATCCGATCCGGTTAAGACATTTGAGAATAAAGTGATTTTGAGATCAACTTGGCCAATCATAAAGACTAATCCGAGAATCAAGTAAAGATTTCTAAGAATTGTAGGGGCAATTACGCTGTAAATGTATGGGAATTATAAATCTATTTATTAATTCTATAATATAACACATGGGGAAACAAAATACCAGGACAGATAGAAGAGGGAGAAGGGTGGAACAGAGAACATTGTAAGCTACGCATTGTGATTCCCTGGTGCCTTCTTGTCCGAATCGAATAACCGTTGCAAAAGACTAAACGAGTTCGTATTTGAGAGCCTGACTAAGCTCTTCTGTTGATCTTCAGGCCACTGGCGTACGCAGAAGGGAGTGCGAGCTAAATGGGCTACAGCCCCCGATATTTTTATAAAATAAACAAATGAAAGCAGAAAAGTCGGGAAACCCCATTAAAGTAATCCCCGATAACCATTGTTGTCTTTGAATCAATTTAAAACGAACGTTAAAAATCGTTTTTGGAACTCATATCTGATTAAAAAAACAACAACAACGGGACATTGTCCAAATTGACTTACTGCAATGTAGCCTATTCTTTGATCCAAAAAAATATATAATCTCTGAACTAGCGTTCACATTCAGCTTTAGATATTATAACAATTTTGATATAAATCAAATAATCTTTGAGTGACGTGGAAATGTGTTGTGGAGTTTCTTTGTATGTGCGAATATTTTTAACTACTGACGCACACATCCTTTCGCTTAGAATAAAGTTTGCCTGACATCTCACACACCTTCACAATTATCTAAATATCATGTATTGGCATTTTATGGGACTGTATGCCATAAGAAACCTGAGTTTTCAAACCGGCTATTCAAATTATTCATCAAAGAAGAAAATACTTTGGAACATGGTTATCCTTAACTCCGAAACTATCGTCCTTCAAGGTGAATCAATTGTTTTCAGAGCTTAAAGAGTAGCCGAACCTGATATCTAAGAAACTGAACTGACAAAACGGAACTGAAAGGTTCCAGATAATCACGAACCGGAAGCAATTCCGGTCGGCTACGTTCCATTTCGAGCCCTGACCTCACCTTATGCTTCGTCTGTGTTTGTAAAATAACAATGTACGTGTAAATATTTTGTGCCAAACATCCTTTGTTTTTGTTTTTGTAATCGGTGTAAAATGGGCGCACTGTACTGTAGGTACTAGGTAAATAAACAAATAATGTGGTGTCCTGAACTACGTTATTTGGGTTAAAGGTATTTTTTCCAGTATTGTATGAAAGACGGAATTGTCCATTTCCCTCAGCAATCTGTGCGCAAGGGCAGGAAATAATCACCTGAGAAGAAGAAAAGCACGTCCAACATCAGGGCGCCCTGAAATCCTGAGGTTAGGTTACGATGAAACGTTCCACACTGAATGAATCAACAACTGTCTACAATTTATCACCACCGAAACTTAAACCACGATGATTATTTATTTATATCTCGAGTGTAACAGCTTCGATGACGTGAGTGTTTATTTAATGAGGAGTAGATAAACTGGGATCAATGTGTTTTTTCTGTAGAATGAAATACTACGAAGTCAACGGTTGTGAACTCGATTTACTTTTCGCCCGGCGTCCACTGTGCGTATTTTCTGGCTTCCATTCAGAGGATTCAGGCACAGGTTATTGGAGATAATATTTCACCACAATACCATACACATTAAAACGACAAATAAATAAAATAAGCTGTCCCATATGATGAAAACTATGAAATCTGATTAATTCGCATTTCTCCTGTAATTGAATATGACAGTTTGACATATATATGAAGTATGGAGCAAAAAGGGCCTAAGTAAGTTAAAACGTCTGACCTTACTTGTACAGAAACTTAAGCCTTCTTGCTTTTGTGGCTAATTTCTGAAATTCACAACTCGTACATTTCATTGTTTCCTCTTTCTACTCCGAGGGAGACCTTTCTCAGTGTTTAATACGGCCAAACTGTCCATCCACTTGCTTTGATCTTTAAAAGTATGAATTCTCTTGAGAGCAGAAAACTCTCAACTGGTTCAGTTTTATCTGGTATGTGAGCAAAATAATATAGCTGAACGGAAAACGTCCTTAAAAGCGTTGTCTAAATTTTATAATTAATTCCAATTTATATGGCGATTTATCGTAGTCTTTTGCTGTTCCATAAAATGCAGTCAGTTAATTTCTAAGGGCTTGTGTATCAAATATATTTTGATAGACTGTACTTGCATGTCAGAAATCAGATTTTTAGCATAATTGTTTCTTTCTGAATATGATTAGAATTTTGTTAAATTTTAAAGTCCATAGAACAAGTTTGGCAACGATGAAAATCGCCTAGCTGCATGACAGCCTTAGTGGCGGATTAAGGTGAGTGCTATTGATGCTGCAGTATTAGGCCCATTCCTGAAATAGCACAGATGAAAACCGACGAGAATTTTCCGGAGGTAAAGACTTTTATTTTGCTATATTAACCTGAAAATAAATCTTAGAATGAAATTTGTAACCCCAATTTCGGACGCCTAGACACATTGTTACTTATTATACAGTTACTATTATTCCTTGCGCTGTGACGTAACGATAACGTCGTTGTGTTTATTGTTCACCGAATATTACAAGTTAATGCTATCAATTTTACGTTAAACAGTTTACTGAGTAATTTAGCTGCGTTATTTTGCAATTTTTGGCAATTGGTGACACTTTATTATTTTTCGGTACGTGCGACGTAGTAAAATTTCACATTGAAAATTAGTTGCACAAAAAAAATTCACGGTATTTTATTGTTAGATTTTGACGTGCAGCATCAGACCCACAACTGTCCAGCCCTGCTGACAGGTTGTCATTAACAAAAAATAAATAAAAGAACAGCCTTCTGTATCTTTGATCAGGCGCGCGTTAAATGCCATTCCTATATCCGCTTGCAATGACTTAAGATATCAGTCGAACCATGACAAACACTACCGGGATGTCATGGATACGCGAGTCCCAGCGCATCGGGTTTCACCTTGGCCACCGGAATGGTTGTTGTGGGTAACAGCATTGCACTCAATAATGTGGTGTCCCATACTTTCGGGATCGATTAGTTCGTATGAAATTTCCAGCCTGATCATCAACAGTGCTTACTTAGAGATCGGATAGTTCATATCTCTCTTGTGGGAGTAGGAAAAGGTTCATTATCCATTTGCCTTGACTTATCTCACCCAACATGTTTCTAGGTGCCGGTGCTTGCCCCGAGCTTCCTGGAGATGAGGCCTGCTCGAAAAGGTTTATTATCCGAAGCGTAAAGGGCCTGGGCTCTCCTTTCGATGCGCTAAACTTTGCGAATCCCTTGTCTATTTCTAGCCGTTTTATGCTGCCATTAACAAATATGGAAATATTCTTAATCCTTTTTGGGATCTTCTATAAAATATTTAATATGGAGTATTTATATTTATTTTCTGTCTGATCAACGCATCTCCCGATGATCGGAAGCTTCGACTTTGATATACCTTTTATATTAATGGTGCACCAGTAATGCTGTCACCTTGTTATCAAAGGTTCCGAATTCATGTCCTTTGGAGGCACATATTTGTTCGGATTCCGTCCATACCCGATTAGTTTTGGACGGTATCTCTTCATTAACGGGACTTAGAACAACTGTTTAATTATTTACATCAGTATTCAGAAAACGTCACCCACCATTCACTTAATCTGTACGTATTTGTGTGTGGAATTTACTTCTAATTCCAAGTTTTCCTTTAGTGTGCCGCTTTGAAGTGGGTGGCACAGCGCGTTAGGGCGCCACGAGTACTTAGAGAGATTCCCGACCTGGGGATTAGAGTTGTTTGTGAGAGTCCCTTCTTTAACTCCATCACTCATTCTTATCTTTGCGATTAGCCAGAAGTAGCAGACAAGCGAAGAATAATAAACGCAATCAATCAGTGAATATTGTTTTTGTTTTTTCAATGGCCTCTAATATAATCAGGTAGTTCTCAACCTTTTTCATTCCGGGACCCACCTTGAAGAATATTACACTTCACGGGACCCACAACTATGTACGCCGGCAGAATTACTTGAAGGGTTGTGCGCCCAGTTTATAATCGTATTTTTGCTAACATCTAGTACTATAAGATGCAATTTTTTTCCGATTGCTTAAACAAATTTCACTATCTTCATTCTAGACAAGTACCATAAATATATAATTTAAAAGGCTGAAATTGAGAGATGCCGGTAAAAAGCAATGGTAGGGTGCGAATGACAGAATTGTATGACTCACACTAAGTATAGCACGGGTTGAATTTAAAATATTGAAACAATATATATTAGTATTTTAAATGTAATAGTTTTGTAAGACAGTAAGTACATTCTAAAGCCCGACTTCGCGACCCACCAAATACCCCCTCGGGACCCAGCTGTGGGTCGGACCCCATAGGTTGAAAAACGATGCGATGCAATGCTTTATTTACCTAAGCATTTGAGCCGAACAGAAACAAGTTTGGGAAGAATGCTTCTGCAAGCTGTCTCAGTGCATTGCGCCTCGAAGTCTGGAGACGAGTCGGCGAATAGTGGGAATCAAGGAAGGAAAAGCATAAAGTTTGCTTTCACGAATTAAACTTGCAATAGCGTAATTTTACTTGCATTATCTTATTTTAAGTTTGAAGCTGAAGCAGCAGGCAAGT
This sequence comes from Lepisma saccharinum, assembly GCF_977018435.1. Lineage (NCBI taxonomy): Eukaryota > Metazoa > Arthropoda > Insecta > Zygentoma > Lepismatidae > Lepisma > Lepisma saccharinum. The sequence goes on from NC_139237.1 coordinate 29,673,137, forward strand.
TGTCCATCACTATGTTTATTACTATGTCATATGCAATTCAAAATTTGAGGATTGAAAGAAAATCGCTAAGGAGACCGAGGACAACGACAGTATATAAAATAACACGGCGTACTTCGCGACAAGATAAAGGGGATAAGATCTATACAACCCTTCCCAGAAAGAAAGTTCAAGAGAAGTACAATCAATAAACGATCTTTCAAACCCATGTATCGTATCTTCGTTTGGTTTTTATGGGTATGTCCAATGATATTTTGTCCTTAAAATACACACCCTTCTGTCTCCCTATTTTTCCTGTTGTATTTTCTGGTACAATGGAAATATACGTGGACGGTTTCCTTAACTTCATATTTACCACGGACCCAGCAGTACGTGCTCAAGACACTCGATCCAAATAATATTTGCGATTAACTGAAAGTAAGCGAATTAAATATATCAAATCCAACCGATCATTATAAGAAATTGGCATACGTAGATAAGTTAAAACCAGCCACATTGATACTATTGCAAGACTTCACATGCAACCTTCCACGGTTAAGTGGTGAGGTTAACAGCCTGCAGAGCCACAGGTATGAGGGTTCAACCCTGGTTAGGCTGAGACGATTCATTGTGTTTGTGGGATTTTCATGCTATTACTTTATCATTCTACGGTGAAAAACAAAGGAAAATAACCAAAATGTGACACAGAGATAGAAACATCTCAAAATGTTATTATATATTTGGTGTCCGACTGACATTAAGAAAGTATCAGCCCTTGTACAGTCACGGACACTGCCGGCTTATAATGAATACATTGACTTTCAATGGAATCGTTACAAGCCGGTAGTGTCTGTGACTGTACCTCCATCGGATTAGAGGCGGATGATCCTCTATAACTAGGGAACAGATAGGTTGATCGTGACTGGATCACGAGGAGAGGGGGGGGGTGCTGCCAGGCCAACAATCTCTTGTTATCAAATTTTTAACTGCAAATATTTGCATAAAAAATGAAAATAAATTACACTGCTCTCAAGGGATGATTCCTACTAATCGTTCTAAATTTCTTTTGTTCATAAAATGATTTAATGTAACTCGCACGGAAAGAAAATTCACGTAGTAGGCCTAGCAGTAACGTACAGTTCTTGCAGTAATAATACAATATTACTAATTGCCAGAACTTAACCGTGATCGATTGCGTCGCCATCGATGTGGTGACAGATGGGTACGCGTAATACAATTCGACAAGACGTGAATTTTGACGTGAACCAAGTTTCAGCACCGTTCAACTTGAAAGCTTCATGGGTTATTTTCAATGAAGACTGTTTTAAAGTACGCGAGCTATATTTCCACATATCTATTGATAATGTCACAGATTGGGAATGACATTTTATGAACGTGAATTTTCATGAATTATTAGGTGAGTGGGTGTGTGAAGAAACGCGTCCCTTCTAAAAGCGCAAAGTTAGAGTACAGACCCGTGGTAGTAGTGTGCCAAAGATTTATTTGCGGAAGGAGGGGAGGGCTGCACGTAATTTTCAATTTATCCCATAGGAAACTTCAAGTCCGTGCTTCTCATGTATGGATACAATACGATATCCCCACCCTTTCCCTTGTAGGAATAATGCGGAGAATTCAGAAGTCCTTCAAAAGCCGCCCCTTCGCCCTCTGTGATGTCTCAAACTGAAAATACTAATATATAGGTATAATACCTTCAAGTAAGTGACTCTCAACCTTTTTCAACTCGGGACCCACCTTGAAGGATATTACACTTCCCGGGACCCAAAAAGCATGCGCACCAGCAGAATTACTTGAAGGGTGTGCACCCAGTTTATAATCATATTTTTCCAACATCGAGTACTTTAAGAAGCCCTCTTTTACGTTTGCGTATTCAAATTACGTATACTTCCTTCTAGGACAGTAAATATGTAATTTAAAAGAGTAATTTACTCTAATCTAACTAAACACGCATGATGAAATTGAGAGATGCCTGCAAAATGCAATTGTGGAGCGCAAATAATACACAGAGCTAATAAATCAAAATATTTTTCTAAAATAAATTTACAATTAAAGGCAATTTCAAATATATTTTCAATATACCATCCAAATCAACACAATGTAACCCATCTCCACCTATTAATAAACTGCATAGAGTTTAGACTATGTTCAGTGTCTCTCAAAAGTTTTAGGACAACAACATTTTAAACCAGGCAACCCAATTTACACGAGGCGTTGGTGGGTTGCATGTAGAGTTAGGCTCAATTTCAGGTTTGCCACATGCACAATAGATATTTATAAAATACGCGAAACCAACAAAAACAAGTAATATTGTATAAAATTATTAAAAATATCACTATTTTATCGTAAGTGACAAAATTCTTTCCGAAAGAAAAAAAAATAGGTTTTCTAGTATTTCATCGCTGATGAGTCTACAGAAAGGAAAAGAAGGGAGAGAAAACAAAAGATAACAAAGGAGAGGAAAAGAGAATGCGAAAGGAGAAGAGGAAAACTAGAGAAGAGAAGAAAGAGATGATAGACGAGGAGAGGAGATGTAGTGAGGAGAATAGAAAAAGATTCTAGGAGTGATGAGGAAAACGGAGCAAAAGAGAGAAGAGGAGACGAGAAGAGGGGAGTGGAAAGTAAAGTAAAGGAGAGAAAAAGAGAAGAACGAAAAGAAGAGGAGAAGAGTGCAGTGGAGTCGGAAATCTAAGACAGGAGAGGAGATACGAGGAGTGGAGAAGAGTGGGATGGAGATAAGATGCGAGAAAATTAGGGACGGTGATATGAGATAAAAGCAGAACGAGCAGAGGGAGGGGATAGGAGAAGGAGAATAGAAGAACAGAAGGGACTGAAGAGAAGAGGTAGTTGCAGAAAATATCGTCTCAACGTCAAGAATTGATGCATTGGTCAAATTATCGACATGAAACATTCAATAACATTTTAAAATGTATTGGAGAATGCATTAGATCGGTTCGAAATGCAGTTTACTTTAGTTCAGAGCAAGGTAAATCTTCCATGTATGATCTTTGATTTTACCTGCGATTATACCACTAAAAACATGAATGTAATTTGAATATTTATAAGAATTATCCAATTTTTGTCCACTTCTCGGTTCGTTGAAATGGAGATTTTGTAATTTAATATTTCCCCTCCCCCACATCGTTAATTCCAAACTGAATCATTCCGTTTCACACGGCGTGGACAATGAGCACAATGGGATAGGTCTAAAACTTACGAAAATTTTCTCCCACCGGAAGGGTTTGAACCTACGATCATCAGATTGACAGTCCTGAACTCTAAACACTACCCTACAAGCTTTCGCTCCTGAAAGTAAGTAGAAGGAGCTGACCAATGTGAAATGTAGATGCAACTCTCCTCCTACATGTAATGTGCAAACAATACTTGTTTGTAACAAAGAAAACAAAGTTAGCACGACTCGGCGAAAACATTTAATGGAGAATTGCACATGATGAAAACTTTTCATTCGATATTTGCGGAGATATCCTTGCATTGAACTCGAGTGGGAAAAGGGGTAAAATTAGTATGTCCTGAATTGCCACAAACATAAATAGTTATTTCATTAATATTTGTCAATGTCTTTGAAGCAGTACACAATTATCGTTAGAGTATCATAATTCACGATCTTATACATGAAAATATATCTTTGAATGTGTTTCGATTCATTTATTTGTTTATTTTTTTATAAATTCCATATGCAGAACAATGTAGCCACTATACACTGCTATTACAAATAATGTTACCATGCTCTCCACATCTAGTATCTAGGATCAAACCTGGGACCGCTAGCAGCGCAATGGAGAACTCTAACCACTACACCACGCCCTTACCTTCGATTGAAACAACATTTTTAAAGTTTTCTGCCCCTCTAATATTGTAAATGTCGTTGGGTTCATGTAGTTGAACTTTTACTTTAATTTTGAATTGCTTTATTGTAGTATAGCAGATATCTTCGAGAAATAATTTTCGAAGTGATGAAGAAAATGGATAGATAATCTAACACTCAAATTAGACGTAACAAAAATAATTCAGGATCCAGACTTACATTCAAAAAACTAACTCGACTAAGACAAAATTACGACTTTTGAATGTGACTTTGAAACACCTACACCAAATTTATTTATCAATACAACACAGGATTAAGACTAACTTTTTAAAGAGACACTTTTCGAAATAGCGGTCAGTCAGCAACAAGTCATTCTTACGAAATTGCATATTGTGTGTATTTGAATTTCCACCAAAATACAGAAAGCGCATAAACAACATAACTGTACTATACATATTTTTTTAAGTAATGACATTTTCTATTTCATCTATTCATCAGACATTTATTTTCATTTTGACTAAAGATACAGTTCCTCCATTCATATTGGGGGTTAGGCGTAGAGCTGACAACTCTGCACTGTAAAAAGACATGTCAAGAAACAGCAATACAAGGCCATGGATGTTCCCAAGGTAAAATATTCCGGAGGTAAAGTAGTCCCCCGTTCGGATCTCCGGATGGGGACTACTTTTGGAGGTCCCTGGACTAAGGATAAGATCTACATTAGGAATGAGGATATTAAATTAGGCACTTGGAATGTTCTGAGCCTTTACCGGCCTGGGGCATTTCAGTGTACAGTTAATGAGATAGTTAAGTATAAATTAGATGTAGTAGTTGTCCAGGAAGTTAGGTGGCCAGGAGAAGGGAATTGTAAAACTAAAAAAAAACCTTTTTTTTCTATGGTGGTACTGAAAATCATAATTTTGGAACAGGCTTTTTCATAAATTATAGAATTATCTCGGCTCTTAAAACAGTAGAATTTATTAATGATAGGATATGATATGCAGTTTTACAGGGTTGGTGGTGTAAAATTATTTTAATAAACATATATGCTCCAACGGAAGATAAAGATGACAATACTAAAGATGATTTTTATACAGAGTTAGAACAGGTCTTTGATAAATTTTCTCAGTATGATATGAAAATTCTGTAAGGTGACTGTAATGCACAGATTGGCAAAGAAGAGACATTTAAACCCACGATTGGTAAAGAAAGTCTTCTTGAATTAAGTAATGATAATGGTATACGATTGACTATTTTGCAACTTCAAAGAATTTAATTGTGAAAAGTACCACTTTTAAACATAAAGATATCCATAAATATACCTGGTCTTCTCCAGATGGTAAAACTCATAATCAGATAGATCATATTCTCATTGATAAGAGAAGGCATACTAGTATAATTGACGTTCGTACACATAGAGGTGCTGAATGTGCCAGTGACCATTATTTAGTAATTGCTAAATTAAGAGAAAGACTCTCAGTGATAAATCATAAGCAACAAAATTTGAAAGTTATAAAATTTGATACAGGAAATTTTACTGATGAAATAATTAAGAAAGATTACCAAATTAAACTGTCAAATATATTTGATGTTTTGCAGGATTTAAATGATGATGAAAATATAAATGAGACAGACGTAAATAAGAATTGGGAGCACATACGTAATGCAATAGAATCAGCAGCTAAAGAAAGTATAGGATACCATAAACCAAGAAAAAGTAAGCCATGTTTTGATATTGAATGTCATAATCTAATAGAAATAAGAGATCAGGCTATACTTAGGTGGTTAAATAATTCTGATGATACAAATCTATACAATTATAATAGAATGAAGCGAGAAGTTAACCACACGTTTAGAAGGAAAAAAAGAGATTGCTTGAAAAGCAAAATTAACGAAATTGAAACAAACAGCAAAAATAAAAATATCAGAGATTTATATAAAGCTGTAAATGAATTTAGAAAGGGGTGGCAACCTAAAGTAAACTTGATAAAAGATAAAGACGGTGATTTTCTAGCTGACCCAAGCGATATTCTAAATAGATGGAAGAACTACTTTAATGACCTTTTAAATGTCCATGTAGGAGATAAATCAGAAGTAAATGAAGTCCACACAGCAGAACCTTTAGTTCCAGAACCTAACTTGACTGAAGTTAAATATGCTATTAAAAGGCTAAAGAATAACAAAGCACCTGGCATTGATTTAATACCAGCTGAGTTAATTAAATATGGTGGAAATTTATTAATATGTCAAATTCATAAATTAATTTATTTAATACGGAAAAAAGAAGAAATCCCTCAACAGTGGAAAGAATCCATAATTGTTCCTGTGTTTAAAAAAGGTGATAAAATGAACTGCAATAATTACCGTGGAATTTCTCTAGTCTCAACAACATACAAAATATTGTATAACATTATTTTAACAGGACTAACCCCATATGCTAATGAAATTATAGGTGATTATCAATGTGGATTTAAACGCAACAGATCAACTACAGATCAAAATTTTCACATCAGACAGACACTTGAAAAAAGTGGGAATATAATCAAAATGTCCATCAGCTATTCATTGATTTTAAAAAAGCATATGATTCGGTCAAAAGAGATAAATTATATAATATATTAGTAGAGTTTGGAATACCTAAGAAGCTTGTTAGTACGATAAAGAAATGAACCTGTGAAACAGAAAGTAAAATTCGTGTGGGTATTAATATGTCTGACAAATTTACAATTCATGATGCGTTAAAATAAGGAGATGCATTATCTCCACTGATCTCTAATTTTGCCTTACAATATGCTGTTAGGAAGGTAAAAAAAACTAAAGAAGAACTAAAATTAAATTTTGTAACTCAGTTGTTAGCATATGCAGATGATGTAGACTTACTGGGGGATGATGTGAATACAATTAAGAATAATGCTAAAATATTTTTTTAAAACTGCTAAAGAGATAGGTTTGGAAGTTAACAAAGAGTGTTAGGTAATAATCAAAATCTAATTATTGATAACACCTCTTTTGAACCAGTTTCCAAATTCAAATACTTAGGAGTAAAATTAACAAATGAAAATTATATTAAAGAGGAAATAAAAAGTAGGCTTAATTCAGGAAATGCATGTTACTTCTCTCTTCATAAACTTTTGTCTTCTAGTTTAATATCTAAGAAACTAAATGTTAAAATATACAAAACAGTAATTTTGCCTGTAGTATTATATGGATGTGAAACTTGGTCCCTTACATTGAAAGAAGAACATAAATTGAGAGTATTTGAAAATAAGATCCTTAGGAAAGTCTTTGGACCTAAAAGGAATGAGGAGACAGGTGAGTGGAGAAGGTAACATAATTTAGAACTACATAATTTGTATTCATGTCCAGATATTATTAGAATAATTAAATCAAGAAGACTTAGGTGGGCAGGCCATGTGGCACGAATGGGAGAGGAAAGAGGAGTTTACAGGATTCTTGTTGGGAAACCTGATGGTAAGAGACCTGTAGGAAGGCCAAGACGAAGATGGAGGGACAAAGTTGAGATGGACCTAAGGGAAATCGGTAGGGATGGAAAAGAGTATATAGAACTTGCTCAAGATAGGGAAAGATGGAAGGCCTGTGTTGCTGCAGTCATGAACCTTCGGGTTTAAGAAGGCTAGAGAATTGGTAGTTAGTTAGTTGAAGAAAAACGAGAATATTGGTAGTTGCGAAAATTTGAGTTTTTTCTTCTAACTTGTTATTGTGATTAGACATTATTAATGGACAATATCTAGAGGCTTGAACATTGGAGGACGATATTCTTTTCCTGTGATACTGCAACGGACGAAATGCTTGTTTACTGACGCAAGTGTCGTGTTCAGAACAGTCTTATGAAATGTAGTTGCTGTTGCGTAAGGTAACACGAAATAACTACACCGTTTGCGAATTACCAAATCTGCGCAAGGTTAGACGTAAACAGGCGGAAAATTTTATTCATAAATTCTCTTCACATTTGACAGTATTAGTCAAGAGAGACTCGTGGGACACTGTGTTAAGGTGCTGGAGTAAATACTTCTTATTTTTCTTCCTCGAAGAACAACAATTTTTAAAGTAGAGTAACAGTCGTTCTGCTCTTTCTTATTTCTTTTAATATATATATATATATATATATATATAAATAAAAGAGAGAGGGGCTATTTCGCAAAGGATTATTATTATTATATAACAGAGAGAGAGGGAGAGAGAGAGAGAGAGAGAGACAGATGTTACATAAAAGTTCAGACAGTGCGAGCGCCATTGAAAAGTCATGGTAATTCTATGTATAGAAAATAATATATTTATAAATTAAATGTTGCGTACTAGGAATTATTATTACAATAAAGAACATGTCTAATTGTGATCTAATAAAAAGCAATAATACAGAGATATTCTCGCATCGCGATTGCAGTTCGAAAAAGTCAGCACAGTCTTGAAAGTAACGCACTTTCCTGACTAAATCGCTGAATCGGACTTCTGGTAGCCTTGCATCAATGACTACCCAATATTGCACCCTGAAGACTTTTGCGCAAGAAGCAGATTCATTTATGTAAGAAAAAAATTGAAATTTTTACACATTTCTAAAATCGACGATGTTATTTTCGTAGTTATTCATAGGTTCACATTTAAATATTTTTTCAAGGTTCGAGGGGGGCATGGCCCCCAAGCTCCCCCCCACCCTGGGTACTGGCCTGACGTAGACAGTGGGAGAGAAATTTTGGAGAATCTTTCTATTAAATTTATTATTTACATCCACCTTATGCTCAGATAGATTTATTGACAATCGTGAACTTTTCGTTTAATAGATAATATTTGGTTTTAAACGACGGGAGAATATTGGTCAAATTTCCTTTCGTGCTCTTTTGAGAGAATATACAGATGGGGGACAAAATAATACGAACACCTGTGAATGTAGAGAAAATCTTTATTAATAGGGGTTGGACCACCCTGTGACTGAAGTACACTTTGTATGCGACGTGGAATGGACGCATAGAGGTCATGCACAATGTTTAAGGGAATATGGAGCCATTCTTCCTCCAGAGCAGTCTCCAATTCCGAAAGTGTGGCTGGAGGTGGACTTCGAGCACGAAGTTTGGACTCCAAATATCCCCACAAATGTTCTATAATGTTCAGGTCAGGAGACTGTGGGGGCCATTCAAGATGTTCTACTTAATCGTCATGTTCTTCAAAACATGTTTGGACAGACCCAGCAGTGTGGATAGGAGCATTGTCGTCTTGAAAAAGCGGTCGGTGCCCAGGAAATAAAGTCTGGACAAAAGGATGGAGATTATCCCCCAGAATGCTGCGATAGTGACTGGCATTGATCTTCCCATGCAGAAAAACAAGTGGTCCCACACCATGCCAAGATATCGTGCCCCATACCATAATGGACCCACCTCCATGCTTCACAGTCGGCAAGAGGCAGTCAGGATGAAATGCATCTCGAAGCGTTCTCCACACATAAACGCGCCCCGTGGTCTGAAATAACGTGAATGTTGATTCATCAGACCAGATGACTTGTTGCCACTGATGTGGGGACCAACTTCTGTGAGCTCTGCACCATTGGCGTCGCTTGACAGCATTACGTGATGTCACCAATGGCTTACGAATTGCCACTCGGCCATGAATGTTTGCAGCATGGAGTTCCCTTTTGACAGTTTTGGTTGAAATGGGATCCTGGAGATGCCTGTTCATTTCAGATGTTATCTCGGATAACGATTGCTTGTGCTTTCGGGCCACTATGCGCTTCAACACCCTCCTATCCCGAGCAGCAAGCTTTGTCTTTCGTCCACTGTTGTGCTTTGAAGACGCCATCTTACCTTGTGTTGTGTACGCTGTCATAACGGCTGATACTGTGCTCCTTGCACACCCAACAAGCTTTGAGGTTTCAGTCACCGTGGCTCCAGCTGAACGTGCTCCAACAATCATGCCTCTTTGGAACTCTGTCAGGTCTGACATTGCAGTGTCTCTTGAGAGCGTATGATAGACGAATGCACCACCAACGACTGCTTTTGGCAAACTAATACCTTCCCCTTCACAACCACTAGGTGGCAGACTTCAGTGCCAGGTGGTGCTGCTGTACTGCCGGTGTGAAATGTGGCATACTTTTTCACAGGTGTTCGTATTATTTTGTCCCCCATCTGTATACTTCTACAATAGCAATCGCGTTTGGAAACGGTGAAAGAAAAATGACTTGGTTTTCAAATGCAGACAAGCTTGGTAGCGTAACTTGCTCGCGTTCAAAGTGACTCACTCACGCTATTTTTGGCCGCTTCTTATCGCAAAACGCTGCGTCAATGCACAGTGTTTGCACCCAGCAAGTTACAAATGACCAGAGTCGAATTTGAAAGAGAAACTGAAGAACGATAGATTTCATCAGAGGCGGCTAGGTGAGCACTAGCTCAATATGAAATAGTTTAAGTCATAATTTATTACAAACAAGCAGGGGCGCCGACTTGTCAAAATTATTGGGGGGTGGGGGGCTCTGATCACTGAAATAAATGAATGAATGACTCTCTCTCTCTCTTTTTTAATAAAATAAAATTACGTCTTCGTATAGGAGCTTTTAAGCAGCTATTATATTCCTCATGCAAATGAAATGTAACATGAAAAAAGTTTAGAAAATATTTCAGTCTCTTTATGTCTTTTGTGTCTGCTCATTTGTTTTTTAGATAACAATTAACATTTTTATTGAGAAGTATGTATTTACATTACGAGGCCAACCTAACAGTTTCATGCCGGCTTCGGTAGCCGAGCGTGTTGGGTGGTCGACTCAACTTGCTTTGATCCAGAGGTCTCGGGTTCGAGTCCCGACGAGGGCATGGGTGTGTTTTCATGTCCGCAACAGATATGTGACGGGTTGAAAATAACCTTAGTGTTGACGTACTCATAAAATAACGAATATTTACAATATTTAATATTTTTATTTAATTATTTACATAAATGCTAAAACAAATCGCAGGAAAATAGATTTACTCTTTTGTTCTTGCTACAATATTTTACTTTTTAAATAGAATTTTGCAGTAATAGAAAAAATAGCATGTACACTAAGATACAAAGTGACATACACAACAAAAACATATGAACATGGTTTAAAAATAAAGCAAAAGCTTTTCTACGCACTGGGTATTTTTTTATGAACTGATTAACGAACGGTCTCAGGTCCAAATTATCAAGCACAGTTTGATGTATGTGGAGTACCGCTAAGCTGCTTAGTCTCTTCTGCCCCATAGTAGATCTCAAATATGTCTTCAGTCGGCGAATAGCACTGAATGACCTTTCGGCTGTGGCTGTCGTCACTGGCACAGTACGGAGGACCATCATGAATTTGACAACTTCAGGCAGAAGCTCCTGGAGGGTGCTGTCTTCCAAAAAATCTTCCTTATATCACGCATGGTAGTTAGAAACACTTTCTTCTGTTTGGCGATATCATCAAGCATGGACAGGTGTAAGGAGAGCCTATCGTCATCCAAATCTTGGCGAAAGAATTCTCGCGTTTGCTCAAAGTTTGTTGTGCAACTGTTCACAGCTGAGATGCATTCTTTCTGTTGTTACATTTTGTAGTCCTGTAGATTCATGTCCTTGTTTAACACATGATTTTGCTGTGTCACAGACGGCAGTGTATATTGATTTATAAGGCTATTTTGGAGTGTAGAACTTGTGAGTTTTGGCAGCATCAGGATTTTCAAGTCTCTTAGGGACGTGACGTTGCCGGGCAATTCTGGCTCATCAACGAGGCTGGGTTTGCCCTCTGTGCATTTCTGCCAGAACTGCTCAAAATCCATTCGCTTTTCTTGAAATGTGTCAGTCAAGTATTTTAGTTTTGATTCCACTTCTGTAGCACCAATGCGTGGACACTGAATTTTACAGTTTACCTCTTCTATTGGACCCATCACATGGCAATAGAGGGAGAGAAAGAAAAATGTCTTGAAGTGAAGCATTGTCTCCAGGTATCCAGCACATTTTGATGCTGCGTCAGTAGAATCTTCTTCAGAAAATTTCTCCAAAAAATTGAGAAGGTTTTCATAGTTCTTTAAGATTTGTTGCATACTGAAGGCTCTCAACGTCCACCGACGAGGGCAAAGTGGTCGCAGTCCAGTATGGCCAGTCTTCTCATTTACATCAATAATATTCCTAAACATTTGCATTCTTTTAAGGGATTCCCAAACAGTCTTTAACAAGTCGTTGGCTAAATTCATTATGTCTGTGATTAATATATGTATAATATTAAATAATAATTATATACTTAGAATATAGTAATAAGTCATGTGTTTTGCTGTCTCCGGTCATAGCCCCCCAAAGTTGATAGTTTAGGGCTCTCAGACCCCCCAAAGTTGATGGTATAGAACATTTCAAATGTGTATTTAAAGTTAAGTTCATGTGGCACAATTCAGAGTGAACTTTACAAGAGATGCAAAATAATACATTAGATCCTCTTAAGCAAAATTATTTGGGGGTTTCTGCAGCCACATTGTTAACATTGGGAGGCTCGAGCTCCCCAAGCCCCATTGAGTCGGCGCCTATGCAAACAAGAAATCTTATTGAATAAGTATTGGGATAGTAATACGTGTGTCCGCTCCTTTTTAACAATGTAAGCTCGAAGACAATCTGTATTCCATTTGTTTATATTGGCAAATTGGTCAACAGGAGTTTATTATAAGTAGAGCCCGGAAGTTCAGGCATTTATTTTAGTTAAAATAGGCAGGCAAAAAGGCATTTATAATGTGGAAAATTGGCACTAAAAATGAAAAAAAAGACAAAATAAACCGAAAAAGGGCACATTTGGAAGTCGCTTACTTTTATCTAAAATTTCTGGCAACATGTTAAAATCTACATTGGGAAGACCATTTCAATTTTCTCCGTCTTGATTGCACATAACCACAAGGTGTTTTTTTAATTACTCAACATTCATTGATAGTAGTCTGTCAGAGAGAATGTTTTTCATAATAGAAAATGATATTTCTACTTCGACAGAAGTTATTGGAGCATACATAAAACAAGCTAATGTAGCTGGACGCATTTCGGTAACAGCATTTTCACCTTTTAGAATATCACAAATTGATTTCAATTGTTTCAAGTCCTCATTTGCACTCACTACCCGCTTGCACTTTTCCGCAACAGCTGACCCCTTTTCTCCTGGCACTTCCATCATCTGCTGCATAGATTCCTCGTACATTTTCATGGATGCTACAAGGTGTTTCTTTAAGTTCTGTAATTGTAATTGTCTCTGGGAATGCACCATAATGTGCAAAAATAAACTTGAATAGCACAGGAGTTTTTTTCACTTCTCGAATTGAAGCGGCTTCATTTTCTGGAAGAGCATCTATCACCTCACTGATTTTTTCAAGGCTGTTAGCATAATATATAGCTGCTGATATCCAGGTTCCCCATCTGGTCAAGACTGGTTGCGGTGGTAAACTAAGCTCAGATGCAACTTCCTTATTTCGGGTTCGAGAGGGTGATTTCAGAAATATCTTCTTTGTGTTCGAAATCAACCTATCCACTTCAGCAGTCAATCATGCACAAGGAAATGTTAACCGAAAGGCAATATCCTAACTCAGCATGGAATACATTTTTCTCACACTTTTCTCCTTCAGCAATGTTGAAACATGCGTGAGTTCAATATTACTTAAATAAGGCGAAAATTATTCACATAATAAACGAAAGAAAAATAAATGCCGACAACATTTTTTGGGAGAAAAATAATTTATTTACACATTTTTTTAAAAAAATGGTCAAATTTAATTGAAAAAGGCAAAAAAGGCATTATAGTTAAAAATAGGCAGTGGGGTCCCAAATAGGCAAAATAGGCAAAATAGGCAAAATGAAAAGGCTTCTAAAGCATTCGAAACAACATGAGAAACGTATATCCGGAAAAATTTTATCAATATATGCATTAGATAAAAAGAGGCATTAGAGGGGCTCTAATTATAAGGAACTATTTCGTAGATGTTCATGTAACCCTTATAAAATTACAAATGAAATATATTCACAAGCTTACATATACTAACAACGAAGAAATAAATTCAGAGTTAAATTTCAAATGCATGTGTATAGAGTAATTCTAGAAGTACAGAGCTATATCAGAGTATTGAACTTCTTTTTGCAGGATAACGTTTACAATATTCACGCGACAAAATAATTATGAACTGTTGCTCCAAGAGAAACAAGGGACGTAGTGTATTGGTTAGAGTTCTTGAAAGCATTGATTACGGTCTCAGGTTTGATTCTCCATACTAGGTGTTCTTCTTTTATTCTCCTTTTATTATAAACAAGAGCATGGTAACATTATTTGTAATAGCAGTGTATAGTGGCTACATTGTTCTGCATATGGAATTTATAAAAAAAAATAAACAAATAAATGAATCGAAACACATTCAAAGAGATATTTTCATGTATAAGATCGTGAATTATGATACTCTAACGATAATTGTGTACTGCTTCAAAGACATTGACAAATATTAATGAAATAACTATTTATGTTTGTGGCAATTCAGGACATACTAATTTTACCCCTTTTCCCACTCGAGTTCAATGCAAGGATATCTCCGCAAATATCGAATGAAAAGTTTTCATCATGTGCAATTCTCCATTAAATGTTTTCGCCGAGACGTGCTAACTTCGTTTTCTTTGTTACAAACAAGTATTGTTTGCACATTACATGTAGGAGGAGAGTTGCATCTACATTTCACATTGGTCAGCTCCTTCTACTTACTTTCAGGAGCGAAAGCTTGTAGGGTAGTGTTTAGAGTTCACGACTGTCAATCTGATGGTCGTAAGTTCAAACCCTTCCGGTGGGAGAAAATTTTCGTAAGTTTTAGACCTATCCCATTGTGCTCATTGTCCACGCCGTGTGAAACGGAATGATTCAGTTTGGAATTAACGATGTGGGGGAGGGGAAGTATTAAATTACAAAATCTCCATTTCAACGAACCGAGAAGTGGACAAAAATTGGATAATTCTTATAAATATTCAAATCACATTCATGTTTTTAGTGGTATAATCGCAGGTAAAATCAAAGATCTTACATGGAAGATTTACCTTGCTCTGAACTAAACTAAAATGCATTTCGAACCGATCTAATACATTCTCCAATACATTTCAAAATGTTATTGAATGTTTCATGTCGATAATTTGAGCAATGCATCAATTCTTGACGTTGAGACGATATTTTCTGCAACTACCTCTTCTCTTCAGTCCCTTCTGTTCTTCTATTCTCCTTCTCATATCCCCTCCTTCTGCACGCTCTGCTTTTATCTCATATCGCCTTCCCTAATTTTCTCGCATCATATCTCCATCCCACTCATCTCCACTCCTCGTATCTCCTCTCCTGTCTTAGATTTCCGACTCCACTGCACTCTTCTCCTCTTCTTTTCGTTCTTCTCTTTTTCTCTCCTTTACTTTACTTTCCACTCCCCTGTACTCGTCTCCTCTTCTCTCTTCTTTGCTCCATTTTCCACATCTTCTAGAATCTTTTTCCATTCTCCTCACTACATCTCCTCTCCTCGTCTATCATCTCTTTCTTTTCTCCTCTACTTTTCCTCTTATCCTTTTGCATTCTCTTTCTCCTCTCCTTTGTTACCTTTTTTTCTCTCCCTTCTTTTCCTTTCAGTAGACTCATCAGCGATGAAATACTAGAAAACCTATTTTTTTTCTTATGGAAAGAATTTTGTCACTTACGATAAAATAGTGATATAGTTAATAATTTATACAATATTACTTGTTTTTATTGCTTTCGCGTATTTTATAAATATCTATTGTGCATGTGGCAACCCTGCAATTGAGCCTAACTCTACACGCAACCCACCAACGCCTCGTGTAAATTGGGTTGCCTAGTTTAAAATGTCGTTGTCCTAAAACTTTTGAGAGACACTGTACAACACGAGTTCAATTTAAATTGTTAAACAATGTATCTTGGTAATTAAAATCTTATAAGAGGTTTGAGACACAATAAATACATTTTTGAGCCAGACTTCGTGACACACCAAACGCCCTCTTGGGACCAACCAGTGGTTCGCGCTCCATACGTTGAGAAACGACGCCTTTAAATACATTATTAGTCATTGGTTTGAAGATATAACACATTTTGCCAAGAATTTTTAGTTGAGCTTATCTACAAAAATTTAAATCCCTATACTTGTAATTGCGACAGTCAGTTAACAAGCAACACCCTTAATCCACCATAATGCAATTAGCACTTCTTTTATTTCAACTGTCATCCCAAGGTTAGCATTTTCAACATGTCTCTGCGCATTAAAACTATGCTAAACACACATATCTCTAAGTTGGACGACACAAACAGACAGAATGACCGGAAGTATGGGCTTACTTACAATTCACACGGAAACCACAAAATCAAGTTGCGACATTGAAACTGATATGGTTGAATACTCTGAGCAGACTTGAATGCGCCAATGCAACACTCTCTTTTTATTTTCCCAGTTAAATTGTTTACGTGTTGGGAATCATTCGCCCAATTATATAGTATTTCAGTTCGGCTCTGTGGTTGAATGGTTGGCGTTACGTCCAAAACTCGGTGTACTAGGTTCGCATCCTGGATCGAACCTGGACATGAAGTTGTGTTTGCTCCAACAAATTGTTTCATTCATCCTAACCTTCATATTATATGCGAGACTTGCCATAGGAATCCTTAATTTGAGGCATAGCCATTTGCTGTTCTTTTATTCTGATTGATTTATTTTCTCCTTTCTGTCCCTTTTTGCCAATCGCGAAGGTTAGGATGAAATTGATGCGCGAGCAATAACAAATAAGCATGGGCAGTGCGGAACACACATACTAACGGTGAGTCTAGAAACCAAAGCCCCGTTTGTTGTCCCGACTAAGCGGAATTGATACAATTTGGGCTCGTTGACTGTCCCTTGTTTTGGACAGTATAGACAACATTATTATTATTATTATTATTATTATTATTATTATAAATAGTTTTGTTATCATGATACTTCACTTCCACTAATTGCATGATTTGTATTAGTAACACTTGTAATCTTTAAGGTATAGATATCTGATTAAAAGATATTCTCTAAATTTCGTTCTTTTTTTTAAGAACAAACTGCCATTTCACCATACCTCACAAATACCGCTCACGCACTAAAGGAAAATACATCAAAACTACATTTAGATAGCCACACTGGACACGAACCAAAAAAAAAAGTATGTTGTTGATTTCAACCGTCAATATCCTTCTACTTGACTTTTAATTGTTGGCGTTCAAAAGGTTTACATTCGTTTTTAAGAGGAGCACTTCTTTATATTCGAGCAATAAGATCGTACATATTGTTTCTATTACGTGAACGTTGAAAATAGGGTCATGATGAAACCTCGTATATAAACGCTAGAAACTCCTTCCTTCTACCTTCGTTCATTAAATAAGCAAGTGAAAGGATCTAACATGTTCTAATTTGCTTTTATCAGGACATAAAAAGAAAATATAATAGTCGATGGTCTTTCTCACTTCTGCCCCTTCAGGGTCTCATTTTTCTGCGGCTTTAGGATATACCCTAAGATAGCATACTGGCAACCCCCTTTCCCTGCGTCCTAGGTGTAATACGTGGAAGAGGAGTTGCCATTTCGTCATCCCTTACACTTGGCTCCTGTTATCGTCAAATAAGGAACCCTCCCCACTTGTGGACTGATTTCACCATTGTAACGCTTGACTAGGCCGGGGGCGATTAACCCAGATTAGTTTTATATTACGTAATGCAAGCTCGTACTAAGGGTACCCATATCGACACCTACACCTGAACAAGCGATACAAAAAAGAAATAACACGACGTTCCTGCTACGTGTCAGTTCCAAACACTTAACAGTTAACAGGAAGGTCGCGTTAGGTTCCAATCGTTAATGGAAGCCCGAAGAACGGGGCTAATCCTGAGGATTCCGTTCTTTTCTTTATCCGACCAAGGGGACAGAATAGATATTTTATATGAACGTCAGTAACGTTACAACTTTGAACACTTATCTTACCACACCAAAACACCTAATTACAGATTTACTAATATATATATATATATATATATATATATATTACTTTGAAACGATAAGTTTACACTACTTATATATATATATATATATATATATATATATATATATATAAGTAGTGTAAACTTATCGTTTCAAAGTAATACTTTGTAGGTATTCTCTTTTTTTACCAATTGAATATCACTTTTTGACATATTTTGACAATTTTTTGTCGATGTTTTAGCGTTTAGCAATGTTTTTAGTACAATTTTCACTGCAAAACTTTTTCCCCCACTCATACTTGGTAGGTATATCACGATCTTACGTGATACAACTTAACCTATCCATTTTATTCGTGCTAAACTACACGAGAGCCTTTTTCACCTAGTTTAGAGAGTAGGTGGGTTGGTACGTTCTGGCCGCATCCTTTGACCTACTTTTTATTTTACGACGTTTTACGCACTAAACTAACCTACAATGAGAGAAAAATGGACAGAAAAAGCTCTGGCATCACTTTTTAAGCTATTTTTTACCTCCTGCAAATCTTGCTCTTATGCTAACTCGTCCTTTGACCTATTTTTTATTTTACGACGTTTTACGGACTAAACTAACCTACAATGAGAGAAAAGTGGACAGAAGAGAAGCTCTGGCATCCCTTTTTAAGCTATTTTTTTACCTCCTGCAAATGTTTGCTCTTATGCTAACTCGTTCTTTGACCTACACTTTTTGAAATGACTTACCTATAAGTCTTCTGTTTCCTCTTACTGTAAAAGGTCCCTCAGTGTAATCTACTACGACCTTGTGCGCTCTCAGCGTAATCTGCTACGATGTTTTGTTTTTTTTAAAAAAACTCATGTGTGTGATCTTCTGCGGTGTGTGTGTGTGTGATAAACAAAATTATTATTTTTTGTTAAGGCCCTCAAAAAAAATAGAAAAAAATTAATATCCCCCCAGCCATAGAGAGAGTGGGGAGGGGTGTGCGCGTGGTGCCCAACACAAAAGTTCTATAATGGTCATGGCTATCAAAGGAATATGCCTCTCTGTAGAGAGTTTCATGAGTTATTATTATTTTTTTTTATTTGCGCACCGAACTAACTTACATTGTATTTTATATAACCTTGTTGATTTTTTTTTAGTATGTGGCAATTATATTTTATTTTTTTACGAATTATATTTTAAAACTGCTCCGTGACCCTCTCGTTCTTCACGTCGTGGACGAAGGACTTCTCTGCGACCAGGATGACGTTACATAGAGTATCTTCGGGCAACGGACTGTTGAACTCGCAGACGACCTTGATGTTGGTTCGATCGTTGACCACCACCTGCTTCCTTTTCGTGGTATTGATGACGAACATCGGCCTGCGTGTTTTGAATTCGCTGGGCGTGTAGTACATGTCCACGCTTTCCTCGGTCACGCGTTTGTAAGCCGAGAACGCTTCGTAAAGTTTGAGGTAATCGTCTTTGATCACGTCGAGGTTGTAATTCTCGCGCGGGAACACTTCGTTCCTACCGTTCTTGAGATAAACGTTCTTGATCTTGCAGTCGTCGAATTTGCTGGAATCTTTTTCCTGATTGTTATCGCGCCCGGTCTGAAAGAGCACCACGACGAAATCTGGCATGTCGAACTGTATGTTGTTGAACTGCGTCGTCACGTCGAATTCCATGTGACTTCCCGACACCATCTTCTGCACGCACTGGTAACCGTGAAAGTGAATCGGCACCTGCGGACTTTTCAAGATCTCCGCTTTGTACTTGAGGGCGTAGTTCGTCTCGTATTCCACGATCGGCATTCTCAACTCCATGCTCCGGATGACGCACTTGGCTGCTTCGGGTAAAGTGTTGGCTATCGGCGTGGTGCCGTCCGGACCCAAAGTAGCGTATCGCATCAGTGCGTCGTTGTCGTTGGCCGCTCTTCGAAAGGTGACGCGCAATCCTCCCTTCCACATGATCTCCTTGTAGTCCGAGAAGAAACCAGGCAGCAGACGCATGGGATAGAGCACCGTGTGATTTCTCGTCGATATTTTGGTTCCCGCTTCGAACCCCCCGGCCTGATAGTACGCTGCGTCCGTTTTGGATAATTTCAACGTTCCCACTGCCGTCGACGTGATGCCTGGATAATCTATTCTGTCGATGACGGTACCGTGTTTCCTCACCTCCACCTGCGAGAACAGGTGAGGCACACGAAGTTGTCCACGAGTATCAAATTTGCTGCTGCGGGGAACGCGTCTCCGCTTTCCTTCTTCACCACGTCGAATTGAAGGTAGAGGTCCGCTCTGTGAGGATGAACGAACCCGTCCCCTACGTCCACGTCGTATTCGATCTCCCTGTTCGCTTCGTTCAGATTGGCGAACGTGCGACGGTTGGGAGGAAAAGATTGCAATTCGTAACTTTCGATTTGCTCCATTTCTACTATGTATGGTTATTTATTATACGTTGATCTCCAGGACGGCAGTGGTTGTTGCACCTGCGAAATCCACCACGTCTCGTTTCTCGTTCGTGACCACCAACTCTATGTCGTCTATGCGGTTGCGACATACTGGAAAATAGATCGGCGAAGAGGGTGTGTAGGTGATCGGTTCCATGAACTCGGAACTTGGTTTGAAAGTGGCGATGATTCCCGTCTGCTTGTGACTTCCTAATCCGTCCGAGGATTTCGTGATCATGCCTTCCGCCACGTTGCAGTGTACGTTCAGAGTCTCTATGGCTAAGAATTTAGAAATGTTGGTTGCTACGTGCTTGATGCCAGCTTCGAGTTTTGTGTCGTTCTCGAAACCTAAAAGTTCTCCCGTGGTGCCCAGGAGCACGGTCTCTGTCGCCGACACGATTTTCACCCTGTGCGTGACCGAATTTTGAGAAAGGTACGTGCCTTTGGGTAACTGAGCTTGCAAAGTGGAAAGATTGTATTGGCCTGGCGTGACGACGATATGTTCGCTTCCTACGCTCATTTTGTTGTTAGGTTGTTAGGTATGAGGTACATGCTGTAGAATGCACGCAGAGCCACGGATTTAGGATAGACGATGTCGTCGTGCAGCGTGAGTTTCAAGATCGAAGATTCGCTCGTGAGATGGAACACGCCCATCCTAGTGATGATGTTTAAGATTCCACAATGCTTTCTGGAAATTCTCGATCGTAGGGTTATTTATTTTAGAGAGAAACGCGAGCAAGGAGAGGCAGAGATGACCGCAGTTCTCGTCTCCGAAATTTTGAATGCGTTCGTCGTTGTAGTATATAAAGGTTTTGTTCGTTTTCAGATAATGGACTAAATTTGCAGTTGGAACACCTCCGAAAGAATCGAAAACGAATGCTTTGTTGTTGTCGTTTTTGTGGTAACATATCCAATGCGTGCCTGGATTTTCTTGACCGTCCAAGTTGACTACTCCGCATTCTCTTTTTTTAACGGTTGAAGGTAACGAGTCGGACATGAAAACTCCTCTGAAGTGTTTGATTCGTAACGGTTCGATCAGAGATTCAATGTCTCGGTTGGTGAGTGCTGCTGTTTCTTTTTTTTTAACTTTTTCATCACGCCCTTCCCCCCTTTCTTCTCCATGGCCAGGTTGTGACGTTTCTGTTCTTCCAATTCCGCCTTGTTCTTCTTCGAGTCGATGACGGTTTTCGCGATGGCGGCGCTACCCCCAGCCAAATTTCCAACGGCCCCCAATGCTGCCAGGATGGCCGGGATGCTGAATATGAAACCTCCGATCTTTTGCTGTTTCCCCGAACGCTGCAAGCGTCTCAATTGAGGTGTGCTGAGAAGTAATTTCATTCCGTGTCCTTTGGACAAGCAAGAACGTTTCTTCTCGCGTTGTTTCTTGGTGAGTAACCCATCGAGGGCACCTAGATTTTTCAGATTGGAGTATGGTATCTGGTACACGACACCCTTGGGCTTCATGTTGATGTTTTATATATATTTTTTTCACGGTATGTTATTTATATATATAAATATGTTTCGAGATTTTTTTTCACGGTATGTTATTTATATATAAAAAATGTTCTGAGATTTTTTTTTGTTTCGTGTAATTTTTTTTTCACGGTATGTTATTTATATTATAAATGTTCCGAGATTTTTTTTTGTTTCGTGTAATTTTTTTCAAGGCCTCGCAGTCGTTACACAAATTCTATTACGTGCTTCGTTTTCTTACCAAGAAGTTCCTTTGTCCCCTTGTACACGATTCGAGTTTTGTTCTCGATTAAGATAGCTAGCTTCTCGTCGGATAACATGTTAGCGTATCGATCTGGTAAAAATAGACTGTATTGTCCGTTGAGCAACAGACGCACCTTGGGACCATACTGGGTAGAAATGATTGAACCGAAAGTTATCATGTAGGGTTTGTCCACTTCCAATTCCTGAATTTTTACATACTCGACTGACAAATTTAGCATTTGTTTTAATGCTTGGAGATCAGTCATTTTTTTTTTCAGTCGTCATATCGAAGGAGAAAAATTTTCAGAGTGTTAGAGAGAAATTTAATTGTTTTTTCACGATGTGTGTTATTTATATATACCGAAGAATTTTTTTTTGAGATCTCGTAGATTTTTTTTCACGATGTGTATTATTTATATATCAAGTTTTCATTTTACTTGTACATTTTTTTTGACAAATTCTTTTTTTCTGACGGTAATAATTTTTCCACGTCAACTTTTTTTTTGACGAGACAAATTTTTTTGACGATAAAAAATTTTTACGATAAGGCAACTTTTTTTCTGACGGTAATAATTTTTCCACGTCAACTTTTTTTGACGAGACAAATTTTTTTAACGATAAAAAATTTTTACGATAAGGCAACTTTTTTCTGACGGTAATAATTTTTCCAAGTCAACTTTTTTTGACGAGACAAATTTTTTTGACGATAAAAATTTTTTACGATAAGGCAACTTTTCTCTCACGGTAATAATTTTTCCACGTCAACTTTTTTGACGAGACATTTTTTTGACGATAAAAATTTTTTACGATAAGGCAACTTTTTTTCTGACGGTAATAATTTTTCCGTCAACTTTTTTGACGAGACATTTTTTTGACGATAACAAATTTTTACGATAAGGCAACTTTTTTTTCTGACGATGTCCACGTCAACTTTTTTTTTGACGAGACAAATTTTTTTTGTGACGATAAAAAATTTTTCCATGGCAATTTTTTTTTTTTGGACATGTACATTTTTTTTACATATATTTTTTTTGTCATATTTTTTTTGACACGTACATTTTTTTGACGTGTATATTATTATTTTTTCACAGTGTGTGTAAGAGGAAGAAAGCTTGTGCTTCGGAAAACGAGATGATGTGCGTTACAATATTTGCGGCTTCTGTTCAGACTTACACCAATCGTCCGTGTCCATCCTTTCGTTTAATTTTTTCCCTGCGGCCGAAAGCAGAATGTTGAGATCACCGCACCTCAGGCCGCTGATCTCCCGAAGATGGTCCTTGAGAACCATTTCACAAGGGATGCGAAATTCCGGCGTCGTTCTTGCTATGATTACAAGTTTATGTACATCCTCACAATCTTTGTTTACTGCGTGTTTGAATATTTTAGATAGTAGCTCAGGCGGCAAATCGGTTATACGAGACATGTTGTTATTATTTATTTATTTTTTACTGTATGTTATTTATATACCCCACCCCAATTTTTGTTTCGTGTTCATGGCGATGGTGGTACCCAGTGCTGCAACTCTTTCACCCAACGATGCGTCTCTGCTGACGAATCTTTCGAAAGCTGCGTGCTCTAACTTTCTGTCTGCTTCGTGACGTGCATCCAGATCCGTCTGCGTGGTGTTGTAGGCAATGTCGTGATCTTTGCATGCGGCGTCCAACGGATTCACGCCCTTGTCTCCTCTCTCCAATCTTTTCTCGAGTTTGGTACCCGGTCCGCAGTACTGGTAGCCAGGTAAATGCATCTCGAAAGGTAACTTGTTGATGATGTCGTTTACGAGTCCCCTTCCTTCGGCCACGTTCCAGAATCTCGGAGGCAGCGTGTTGATGATTTTGATGAGGTAACCTATGCCCTTGTCGTCGTTCACGATGAAGTTGGAAAGTTTCGTGCTGATCATGTCCACGATGCCAACCTTCTCGTTGTAGAAATTACGATTGGCTGCATTCTCTTCGCCGGCTATCACCAACAATCGGTCCACGAGTTTCCTAACGTCGTCCACCCAAACGAATTCTTTGGGTAACGTGTTGTAGCGTTTGACGCCGCTGCCTGTTTTGACCTGGTTCCAAATCGGTTTGATGAGATTCCTGTACTTCTCGCCGCTGCTCGATTTCACCCTATTCTGCGAGGCGTCGTTGTTCTGGTACAAGGCATCCGTCATGATCAGAATTTCCTTGTAACTTTGGTAATCTTCGTCGGTGTAATCTTTCGGCTGCTTTTTTGCAACGAGTTCGCACAGTCCCACCGTACCCGGATACCTGGTCCAACTATCCATGTCGCCTAAATTAACTTTAATGTCGTTGCCTTCGAAGGTCACCTTCGATTTCCCAATCTTCCACACGACACCACCGCCTTCGTTGGTTTCCATGCTGGGATACAATCCGAACACTTCATCCTTGTCGAATTTCCCCATGCTCAGGTAGTCTCGTGCCAAAGATCCCAACTCAATCTTATCCGAAGACGACGTGCTACCTATGGCTCGACGTCGTGCCGGTGCATCCTTCAGTTCGAACGGCGTCGAAGGAATGCTCGAAATGGGCGTGGGTACGGCGTAACTTTTAGCTGCGAGCGGTACGAGTTCGTTGATCAAATTTTTATTTTGTTCCGTGACACCTTTAATTTCTTTACCTAGACCGCTGATGGCATCGATCACAGGTTGATCCTGACGTTTCTTCTCTTCGTAGGATCCGCGATTCTCGGATTTCCAACCTTTGAATCGCTTCACGAGGTATTTTCGCAAGTTGAGATTTTCGTCTTCTTGAAATTGACGTTTTGACATTTTTTTCTATATACGTTGAAACGTTTTTGAAACGTCGAATTCTCAGCCTATTCGTTCGGTTCTCCTAGTTTTCTGCTGTCACCCGCTTGAGACTATCCATTTTTCTAACACTCACTTTTTGTTGTAATGGTTATTTTATATATGCTTGTCAGACGTTTGAAAAAAAAAAAGGTTTTATTTTTTTTAGATTATCACGACCTTTGATTTTTTTTGGATTTTTTTCGTCTTGTTGCAAATCTGAAATTGTCCTCTTGTTAGCCTTTGAGACGTCTAGATAAACGTTTATTTTATTCCTATATTTTCCTTTCGTCTTCTTGAAATTGACGTTTTGACATTTTTCTATATACGTTGAAACGTTTCTGAAACGTTGAATTCTCAGCCTATACGTTCGGTTCTCGTAGTTTTCTTGCCGTCACCGCTTGAGACTATCCACTTTTCTAACACTCACTTTTGTTGTAATGGTTATTTTATATATGCTTGTCAGACGTTTGAAAAAAAAGAACGTTTTTCAAATTTTATTTTTTTAGATTCTCACGACTTTTTGACTTTTTTTGGATTTCCTACTTGTTGCAAATCTGAAATTGTCCTCTTGTTAGCCTTTGAGACGTCTAGATAAACGTTTATTTTATTTCTATATTTTCCATGGTTTGCTTTTCGAGTCATGTCGATGGTCACGAATCCGAAATCGTCACTGTTCCAACAGTAGGAGCAGAATTGAGAAAATAGATTGTAATTTATGTCAGCCCCTACGTAATCATCGTGTGCGTGTTTTAAATTAGTGTGGTCTTGTCGAAACAAGCAAATGAAATTAGCGTTGTCACGTAGCAGTTGTTTCGGAACCTTGGAAAAAGTTTGTGCCAGGTAGAAACAATCTAATCCTTTGTGACGACCTCGAGTGAAAAAATTACGAATCTTGTTTTGATTTTCCAAGATCATGTCGTCGAACACCACAACGGAATTCTCGAGACAATCGTCCAGTGGAATGATTTCAGTTGCGAAAGTTGCAATGCCCAGTCCCTCGTACAGTTTCATAAGTTGCTGGTATTTCGCTTGTTCGAGACTTTTCGAAAATACGTAGAGGTGTCTGTTTTCCCAGTCTAACCAATTGGGTGCGAGGATAAAATTATCAGTGAGCAGTGTCGTTTTTCCGCACCCTGAAGGTCCTACGATCAGACACCGTATGCTGTCGGGGAGCAATTCGCCGTTCCTTTTCTTCGTTTCATTTTTAGAATCAGGTAGACGTTTCACTTCGCTTGAATCGATCCAACTCGTTTCCGGAAGTCGCAGCCATTTCACCAAAAGTTTGTCACCTCTCTTACGCAAAACTCTTTCGATGAGGTACGTGTCGGGGTATTTAGTTTTAGAGAGTTCTTCCTCGTAGAAGCGCCCCAATAAAATTTCACCGCCACTGTCCTTTATTATATACGTGTGACGGTTTCCGGGTAAAACTCGAACCACGGTAAAAAGTTCCGTGCTCCAGTTTCGTGTGAAACCCCTGTCGAACGTTCGCTTTAATTTACTGACCCTCACCTGGTCTCCAATTTCGTATTTAGGTTTTTTTGTCGTGGGTGTGTACTTTGGACAGTAAACGCTAGAAATTAAACGTTGCTCGTCCGACTTGGTAACGTCAGCTGGCTTCATGCCTATCGTTCCGTGCCGTGTGTGATTATAGTCGTTAACGAGTTCCGGAAGAATGGTGACCCACTTGTAGCTTCCCTGAAGCGTAAAGCGTGACCACATGCGCGATTTCAGAGTGCGATTGAATCTTTCCACGATGCTGGCCTTGACGTCACTGAAGGTCGAGTAATGTCGAACGTCGTGTTTCCGAATAAACTTTTGGAATACGGCATTGTAAAATTCCTTCCCCTTGTCCGTGTGCAGAAACCGAGGTCGTCTGCCGCCGCTTTCGCGAAAAATTGTCTTGAATGCTTCCGTGACGCACGTTCCTGTTTTCGCCTTCAAAGGTAGAGCCCATGCGAATTTCGAAAATGTGTCTATGACGGTGAGGAGGTACTTGTTGCCCTTGTTCAATTTATGTACGTTTTTTAACTTGCCGCTGCTCATCTCCACGAGGTCGCTTTCCCAGAGATCGTCGATGCCCTTGGTTACCACCGCCAAACGTTCGTAGTTGCGGCGTGCAGGGTTATGCAATTCTTGGACGATGGCTTGCCTAGACATTTTTAGAGATTACGTTTGAATAGAAGCACCAGCGTGATGGGATTCAAAGAGGGTGGCACCTCGCTCGTGTTTTGAATGATCAGCTTATCGCCGGCACTCACGTCGAAAACGGTAAGGTCTTCGTCTTCGTGTATTTCATATATGTTGCGCGTTTCGTTCCAACGTGCCAGAGGAATGTTTCCTGCTTTCTGGACACCACGATTCGATATCAACGTCATGGTGGGAACGCTAGCTTTTCTGCCGTGAGACCAGTACGAAAATTCGTTTATCTGAATCGTGCCATCGAGGAGAAACTTGTAGTACGGATGATAAGGATGCAACATGTACAGTTTGTTACCTTCGACGAACGTGGAGATTCTCTGTTGATTGGGAACGCTGTTGATTTCGATGGCTTGCAGTGTGAACAATTTGGCGAATTTAGTGTCGATGCCGAGCAGATTACTGTGAACGTGTCCGAGTTTATTTTCGATGGGTAGCAAATGCTCGACTATGGTATCCGTTACGGCAGAAAATGACGGTTTGATTTTCACTTCCACGTTCAACTGCTTGTAGTTTTCGTTGAGTTCTTGCAACTTGGCACCGAAAGAGGCCAGCGTCGATTCCTGCGTGGATTCCAGCACTCCAACTTGATCTCTGATGTTGACGACGATGTTCTGAAGGTTCTCGACTTGATTCAATTTCGAATTTTTCTCGGTAAGATCGTTCACGATGCTTCGCATCTCTGTAAACTGCGTGTGAAGGTCGGCGACGCTCTGCGAAGTGGGCAGCGTCGACACCAGCGAACTGATTTCGTCTCGAATCTGTTCCACGTTCGCCGTTTCCGTTTCCAGTCGTTTCAGCATTCGTGATATGTTCCTTTTCAAAGCGTGCAATTCTTTGGAGGTGGGGAGATTGGCCACCCTACTCTCGAGATCGCTCAACGAACTTTTGACGTCGCTCGAATCGGATAGTGCCGTCACCGCCGTTTTCAATTTTTTCAAATCTTCGCTCGAAGGCACGCCCGTCCGTAACGATTCCAAGTCACCCTGTATGTTGTCGAGTACGTGATGAAAATGAGCAAGATTGGATTCGACGTTCAAATTTTCTAAATACTCGATCTTCTGCTGAACCGTGCTCAACGTGTCTTGTATGCTCGTCAACGCTCTTGCTTCAGCGTGAATATTTTTAATTTCTTCGTTGATCAACTCCAGAGACGCCTGAAGCGTAGCGATGGTGGTTTGAATGTGTTCGAAATCTTGATACGCCTCCAATTGAATTTTTATGTTCGCGACGCTTTTACCGATGACCTGCAGTTCGTCTGACGATGGTAGGTTCGTCATGGTATCTTCCAAAGTCTGTAACTTGGATTTGATTTCTTCCAACGTGCTGGTGAAATCTTCTTGTAATTTGGAAACGACGACATGCAAGCGTTCTGCGTCTATATCGTTCACGACGGTTTGAAGTTCGGAGAAATTCTTTTCGATTGCGGAAGTTCGTTCTTCGATTTCGAGTTTCAATTTTTCCAAATCTTCATTTTTCGATTGAAATTGCTGTAATTTGGCCAAATCATTTTGAAGCGAATCCACGCTCAGCTGTATATTTTGAACGTTGTCGTAAGAAGGTACGTCAACATAATTTTTTATCAGCGTCTTCAGTTCGGAATCGATTTTCAGAATAGGGTCGAGACATTGCGTTTGGAGCGTAGCGATTTCCGACTCTAAACTTTTGTTTAAGGTCTCCTGCAAAGCGATCAAATCGCTCCTCAACTTCTTAACTCGAACGTCCAGCATGAGAATCTCTTCTGCGTGGTCTACACGCTTGGTGTTGCCGAAAATGTCGTTAGGCATTTTTGGTTAACGGTTATTTATAATAGGATAGACGATTCGTAATTCTACGAAGAGAGGAACGAGTTTGTCGTAATCTCCTAGGAGTTCCACGTAAAGATAATCTCCTGCAGACACATCATACGTAATGCTAGAAAGCATCTTGTTGTGCTTGATTCGAAAAATGTTCTTGCCGGTAGAAATTTTGATTTCGCCTGCGTTCTCCGGATTCACGGTGATCCGAAGTTTCCCGTCGATCGGAATTTCGTAGAAATGTAAATTGTTATTAAAGACGTAAAACATCTTGCCCACATCATCATCCAATTTTGTCCAAATACTGTTGAGGTGAATGATCAACAGACCATTGAGTTTAGTTAACACGGAAGGTAGAAATTCATGATCTGTCGTCGTGCGGTGTACAGTCTCCATTGTTTGCTTTCGGAAACCAAAAAGATTCATTGTCCTTGATAGTTATTTATCGTGTATGTGAGACAGTTTACGTTTATTTTTTTTTTCAATTGCATTGCCTACAATTTTTACTAATTTCTAAACGATAGTGTCCCCAAGGCAACGTGTGGATTCCGCAAGACAAAATACATCTTTTATCGTCATGCGGATCTAATGCTACTTTCCTAACTTCGTTTGTTGTAATCACGTGGTCTACACTTTGGATTCTTTGTTCTATACTTAGTATCGTCGATTGTGAGTAAAGGCAATCGATGTAATCGTGGAAGGTGAGTTTGTTCTCCACCGTATTTTTGCCCACACCTTTTGCTTTCTTCGTGACGCTACTCTCTGTTCTCATGGCATACATCTTCGAACGCAAACCCGCGAACTCGACAATAATATCACCGTTACATTCATCTTTCAGTTTACCTAGGACTTTTTTTGTTACGAGATGGAATCCCAAATCTGTTGGGTTGAGGATACGCAGAAGTATCGAAATACTCAAGCATGGAAGGATTTTTTATGTCTTCGTATAGGTTAGGTGTTTGTATGCTGTAAATGAAGCTGTCGGTGTCCGTGTACAAAAGTGACATCTTATCATTGTAGAAGGGTTTCATCACGTCGTAATGAAATTCGAACATGTAAAGTTTCGACAAGTCGAGAACCGTTGCGCCAACGTAAATTGGTTTTCTGAATTTCATCAATTTTATATCTAGATTGAAAATGCTTAATTCTCGTTGTAAATTTTTCTCGACTTGAATCTAGGATCGGCCACCCACTTCATGCATTTATTTTTATCCGAAACCAATTTCACGTCTACGTGATTCCGTACGTTTTCCATCGTCTTGCCATACACCGCGTTATTCATCAATTTAAACAAATCTTTGTCTAAATCGGAAGTGGCAACCGTCCTATGTTGCGTGTTTGTTTCAATGTACGGTTTGAGCCACTCGGAATGTTTAAACCTGAGGACTCTTCTAACATTCGCTACTTTAGCACCCTTCCCGATCAAGAATCGCAGATTCGAGTAATGAACAACGTATCTCTTTTTGCCCTCTAGAGTCAACAAAAGCTTGCATTGATTAGAATGAGGCGAAGATTTGAACTCGGATGCCGGTGGTAAATCGCTGAACAGATCGTGTAAATGGTCGGGGAATTTGATATCCACCTCTGCGAAGAAGCCATACTCACTATCGTCGAAATTTTCTATGTCTATTGATGCCCATTCGAATCCTCCGTAAGGAAGTTTCTGTACCATGGCATGTCCGTAGAGGTTATTAACGTCGGGGTAGAAGATGTAATTCGATGCTCGATTTGAATCATAATCTTCTTTCATGTGGACGTTGTTGGCATTTGCATATCTCTGCACACATTGCACC
This sequence comes from Lepisma saccharinum, assembly GCF_977018435.1. Classification (NCBI taxonomy): domain Eukaryota; kingdom Metazoa; phylum Arthropoda; class Insecta; order Zygentoma; family Lepismatidae; genus Lepisma; species Lepisma saccharinum. Next base: position 29,703,651 of record NC_139237.1, read on the forward strand.
ATTCCACCTCGTATCCCTCTCTCGATGAAAAGTAACATGTCCACGTCCGATATCAGTTCCAGCTTGACCTTTGTCTGGAATAACATTGCCGACCACGCTAATCCCGGTAGGCTGTAGAAATACGCTGGATCTAATTTGTAGATATTCGTTGCCGTTTTCCTGAACGCTTGAAAAACATCCGCGAGTATCGTCACGTCTAATTTTAAGTATGCGTCGTGGTAGTCTCCGAGTGTCCTACATCCTAATTTCTCCCACATGAGTTGCGCGTGTTGGTATTCTTCGTCCGTGATTCCTTTATCTCTGAGTCTGCTGTAAAATTCTCTTGGAAGTGGGAGAGCGTCGTCGTTAAATTTAGAATCATCACTAACGTATTCGTAAGGATAAATCCCTTTACGTCTAACGAGTTCTATGTCTACGTTGGGAAAACTCGCTTTTGTAATTTTGAATTGTTCGTCTAAAAGTTTGCCGGCAAGAGCGTCCAAGCTGGCAGAGAGAAATCTGTATGAATCCAGATACCTCATCTCGATGGTATTTTTAGTCTCGGGAATCATAACTTTCTTACTTATAGAGATGTATCGTTCTTCGTTTTGAGCAAGAATGTCTACTTTTTGTGTGTCGTATCCGAGTTTCCTAATTAAGGGATGAAAATCGTAATTAGAACCATTGTGAAAAAATACGGGGACGAATTTCGGTTTTTGGATTTTGAGGTTGCATGCATTACAGATTCCGCTTATGAAGCGACCGTCCGTATGCGAATGGTGAAACACTTTACGATTGTCGTCCGTGAAGTGGTTATCGCACACAGGACACTTGACGGTGTCATAGTAATTTTGAAGTTCGATAGCAGATAACGGAAGCATCGGTTTCGATGTTTGCAGCATACATCCAATTTTCCCAACTTCCTCGACCATCTTTTCGAAGAAGCGTTCGATTGCATCGGGTCCTCGGTATACGTACGGTTCGTCTATTTTATCCTGTCGCACGACAACGTAACCGAAACTGTTTGGTTCGTGAAGCTGGTAAGGAGTGGTGGAAGAAAGTTCGGGATCCGGATCGCAGTACGAGAGTGGTTTGAGGAACGCCTCGAAATCAGCAACGATGATGACCGGATGTTCCAACAATGCCTTGTGCATTTTGAATTCTTCCACTTTGTTCTTTTCGGCCATCAACATTGGAACCGGTCTGTTGTTGCCGCAATATATTTTATGTTCGGCAAGTTTCTCGATAGCAATTTGACGTCCAGTGTATTTTCGACAATCGACTTGTTTTATATCGTTGAACGTGGTTAGGCATCTCGGGCAAACTTCGATGCAATGTTCATACTTGGTAGTTTCACTTTTGACCAAACGTGATAGTGAACGAATTAGCGTGTAGTGATGAACATCCTCGTTTGAAATTAGAAGAAGATTAATCACACGAGCATCGTCATCGTCGACATCGCTTATCCTGACGGGATGCACGACATGTTTATCCAACGTATAGGAATACACGTTGATGATTAAGTGTTTTCCTTCTGCATCTCGTGCTCGTGTTTCGAATTTTGATATATCAGAAATAGTCACCGGGTATTCGATGTCTGCCATTGCATTTTCCAGTTCGGGTTCATGCTGCTTGTAATGATAAACTTGTTCTGGATTATTTGACCAATGAATCGGGTGAAGTTCCGCCAACACACACCAAAGAAAACACTTGTTATCGCTGTTCTGTATATTTAACACGGCCCTCTTGTGTTGAATGTTCGGTGGAAGAGGAACGTAGCTGGAAGCGCGAAGAGGCGAGAATCGGTTCACGTAAACGGTTAACGTGTGAGGACTTCCACACAGAGACCATCCCGACCCTTTAGCCTCGAAACCGTCAAGTTTCTTAACCACCTCATTTGAAAGATCAGAATAAAATTCGTCCAAATTATCGACGTCCGCCAAATGAAGAGCCTGGTTTTTTGTTCGATGATAAAAAATACTTGTTGTACCATCGACTTTTTCGTATTCGGAAAATAGATCAACGTATACTTTTATGGAATTATTTTCCAATTTATTTTTTAGAATATTTATCACGGATGTTTTCGTTTCACGCAAGAAACTAAGAATGTCCCGGCCTGGTTCCGAAGTAAAAGAGAAATCCTGAATATGACGGTTAAATGCAGATCTAATCGGTTTGCGTTCATCGAATAATTTAACTTGTTTGGAAGTGGAAGCTTCAGTTTCTGGATCATCGATTTTTCTTTTCAATGTTCCTCGTTCGGTCGATGGTTTGCAAATTTCCAGGTGTTTACTTAAATTTGCAATGCTGATCATCTTTCCGCATCGAGCATAGGGCTTAGAAGGTAACGAACGATTAATTCTCGAACCTGTTTCGCTACATCTTGCCCTGTGTACCGATAAATTGTTCCTTGAGATTAGCTTCCCACAAGTAACACATTCAGTTTTATCATTTTTTCGATTGAAACTGATGGTGGATGCCATTATGCTTTCTCCAAAATCACAGAAATCAAAAAGTGTCAAGCGATACAATTTTTCAGGTATGTTATATTATATAGAATTTCTTGGGGGTGAATACAAAAAACTCAAGAATTCAATCTATACTGTGAATACAATTTTCAGGTATGTTATTTTATATAGAATTTCTGGGGGGGATACAAAAAAAATCAAAATTCAAATCTACTGTGAATATAATTTCCAGGTATGTTATTTTATATAGAATTTTCTAGGGGTTCATGCGTCATGGTCGCAGCTGGACTCTCCCCTTTCAACGTGAACTTTGGGAGTGGCACGAATCCCACACCGGCTGCACGGAAGCTGATCTTCACGTGTATTTCTCACGGGACACGCTCAACGCCACGTGCATACGCAAGATCATGGCCTTGCGTAAAAAAATTAAAGAATTTAAAAACGATAAGACTTTACCGCCGGGCAAACTGCTCGAAATGGACGCCAAACAGAACACGGCTAAATTGATGATGAACAGCATGTATGGTCAGATGTACGAATTGAAAGACATTCCGGAAGAGATTCGCCCCCACGTCAATCAATTCTACGTTCGAAGACCGTACGGGAAAACCTGGGGCTCGTTCGTTTCCAAGAACCCCCAGCTTGTGCTTCTCTGGTTACTTTTCTATCTCGGACCATCTTATTGAAATCGCGGGACGTAGTCGAAAATTTCCCCTCGAACCCCAGCGTCCGCGCATGATGTACATGGATACGGATTCGCTTTTCATTCTCATGGAGAAGCACCATCAGGTTAGCCTGATTGATTACCTGCACGAGCGGTTGGTTCCCGAACTTGCGGGTGAAGGTCGAATTTGTGTTGAAAATTTTTTTCGCGCTAACCAAGAAAAAATACGTGGTGCAGCTGGCCGACAGCAACGAGGTGCAATTCAAAGGGTTGAGGACCGCCATAGACGTGCGAGAGAGAAATTTTTTGCTAACAATCTTGAAGAAAGCATGGGGCGAATACTTCAACACTGGATATCGTACCACGGACTCGGTGGAACAGATCGTCACGACAATTGTATGGCCCACGGCGAAGGCTTACCTGGCGTTCGTGGAAAGGCACGCGACTCAATTCGATCTGGGGAGGAAGCTCGATCTGTCCGCCCCGTCTGCGAGTTCAACAGTCCGTTGCCCGAGGATACTCTATGTAGCGTCATCCTGGTCGCAGAGAAGTCCTTCGTCCACGACGTGAAGAACGAGAGGGTCACGGAGCAGTTTTAAAATATAATTCGTAAAGAAAAAAAATATAATTACCACATACTAAAAAAAAATCAACAAGGTTATATAAAATACAATGTAAGTTAGTTCGGTGCGCAAATAAAAAAAAATAATAATAACTCGTTAAACTCTCTACAGAGAGGCATATGGCTTTGATAGCCATGACCATTATAGAACTTTTGTGTTGGGCACCACGCGCACACCCCCCCCCACTCTCTCTATGGCTGGGGGGATATTAATTTTTTTCTATTTTTTTTTTGAGGGCCTTAACAAAAAATAATAATTTTGATTATCACACACACACACACACCGCAGAAGATCACACACATGAGTTTTTTTAAAAAAAAAAACATCGTAGCAGATTACGCTGAGAGCGCACAAGGTCGTAGTAGATTACACTGAGGGACCTTTTACAGTAAGAGGAGACAGCAGACTTATAGGTAAGTCATTTCAAAAAGTGTAGGTCAAAGAACGAGTTAGCATAAGAGCAAACATTTACAGGAGGTAAAAAAAATAGCTTAAAAAGGGATGCCAGAGCTTCTCTTCTGTCCACTTTTCTCTCATTGTAGGTTAGTTTAGTCCGTAAAACGTCGTAAAATAAAAAATAGGTCAAAGGACGAGTTAGCATAAGAGCAAGATTTTGCAGAAGGTAAAAAATAGCTTAAAAAGTGATGCCAGAGCTTTTTCTGTCCATTTTTCTCTCATTGTAGGTTAGTTTAGTGCGTAAAACGTCGTAAAATAAAAAGTAGGTCAAAGGATGCGGCCAGAACGTACCAACCCACCTACTCTCTAAACTAGGTCAAAAAGGCTCTCGTGTAGTTTAGCACGAATAAAATGGATAGGTTAAGTTGTATCACGTAAGATCGTGATATACCTACCAAGTATGAGTGGGGGAAAAAGTTTTGCAGTGAAAATTGTACTAAAAACATTGCTAAACGCTAAAACATCGACAAAAAATTGTCAAAATATGTCAAAAAGTGATATTCAATTGGTAAAAAAAGAGAATACCTACAAAGTATTACTTTGAAACGATAAGTTTACACTACTTATATATATATATATATATATATATATATGCGTGTATAGAGTACACCAACTGTTACACACCAATCTCCTTATAAAGCCGCAAAAGATGCATTAGAGCTAATCGCGACGATTCAGTAATTACCATTTAATTAATTGGCACAATTTCAAAGAAAGGGGCAATTAATAACAATAAGAACGTTTTTCACTCAATGGTTTAATTCTGAACGTCAAAGGGTTACTCAAAAGGTTTAATCAAATAGTAACAAGCCGATTTTCATAACTTTAACAATTTTCTGTCTGTTTTATTTCATTACGGCATTTAACACACATCCACTTGGACTCAACATTAACAATTATGACTCTCAAGGGCATGACTTCAAAACAAGGGTAGCACTATATGCCACAGTAATTACATTGGATCAACATTTCATAAACAATTTTTAAATTCTTACAATAACGTATTGAACAATCTAAAATGTTCTATTAAATTTACTTAGTGACGCTTTGACCTCTTGTGCACGGGCATTGATGCTACTGTTTAGGTATTGGCTTCGCCTTTCCTATTTTTAAATATATTGGGTAATGCAAAGGTTCCGACGTTCGAATCGTAAAGGGCAGAGCTATAGACAAAATGGATAAACTCCTCAATTGCTCATATGCAAGCAATCCAAAAATAAGGAGGATAGGGGGAGTACAATCAGAAACGAGTTAAATGGTACCTCGCTTAACTATCGCATTTAACTCTCATTTTCTCGCGTGCGTATCAATTTTAAGTCCGGCACTTTTATGCTGCATTGGCTCGAGTCAATTTCACTAGGGCACGATAAGGTTTGAGTAACGATTAGCCAATTAAACACACGACGCTCCCCAATTCTAAAGAGAAAAACGTTAAGGGGCGAGTTTGTAGATAATAAGTTCTGTCACAACGCAAACAACGGGATTTAATATTGTAGTCTCTGGTTTACCTTTTGTGTTCCTTGGTGCCTCCTTCTTAATGATTCTCTTTCAACCGTACGGTTACCCACTTCTACAGTTGATAGGATCCACATGGATACGGAACACTCCGCGGTAGGTAAAGTCTCCGGTCTCCGTTGACTGGCAAGGCACACGAAGGAACTGGTGCACTGTGAATGGCTTCCTGTGTTGCTGTGTGGGAGTCTCGTGCCGAACTGATGATAACTCCGATCGAAGTCATCGGGAAAAAAGGGGGAGGGGGAGAAGGAAGTAAGTTTCAATTACCACCTCATGACGGCGACAAGGTCCAGGCACAATAGTGCTGCCGTCTATGCGGATTTGAGAGCTTATTTGAAACAAATAAGGTCTGTTTCCGTACAGTGACGTACGTGTAATATTCACAAGGGATAAATAGGGATTGTGAATATTACACCATCCCTTCAGTGGCGTTCACATAAATGTAGTTAAGGGACATGAGCATAAGGGAGTTATGAGTTATTTTTGCCACTCCTAAAACCTGCCACCTTTTCCTATATTTGAGGTGTTTTGAAAGGAAAGTTGATATAAAAAAAATACGCCCCTCTAAAACTCCTTCTAGATACGCCACTGTAACATAACTTCGCTGCTGGCACATCATAATCACCCATTAACAGAAATCGACACTGTTTATCGAAACACAACAGAAGCTGATGTAGTGGTTAGGAAAACAGCCCATTTTGGTAATATTGTCCCACCATTTTATCTATTAATCATCTCCATAACAGTTACGATGAATAAACTCCGTGGCAATTCGTCATATCTCTATGAAAGAGAGACAGGTTCGGCAGAACTAAAGGAAGATAGAAGACATACAACTGGATTTTAGTGACCATCAAGGTTTATACTCCCCCCAACCTACTCCATGTGTTTAGTGCTTCAATGTGTCCATTGATTTGTGTGTTCAGTGTTCAGTAAATTTACTAAGCGCGTCGAGAAATTAAACGCCTGGAGTGATGAAATAAAAAATATATAGTGACAATAAAATAATAACTAAATAAAGACAGGTTAAGTAGTTTCTTGACAAGTGTAGTAGGCAGCATTGGTTGCTACAAGAAAAAATGAATTGGTGTACGGTACAAAGTGTTCTTGAAAAAAATTTTACAGTATCTCAAGAAATCCATACCGGGAGCTGGTCGCTCAACGAATTCCTGAAAACGTTTATAAACCGTTGATGTCAGGTACCTGGGCCTTGATTATTTACTAATACTGTTTTTGTTGTATAAATATTGTATGTTAAAACCAAACCTGTAAAACACAGATCTATAAGTTATATATATAAAAAATTTAATATAAACATCAACTGTCAGTTTTATTTAATTTTTTTTGCTTTTGACGTCAGTCCACAACGAAACTTCAACTTCGAATCCATTTTCTATAACTTTACATGGTGCCTTGTACCCAGGAGATCCTTCTGCTTATTTGTTCAGATTATATATTAAACTTAAGAAATCTTGTTAATAATAAGTTGAGATAGGATTATTTGTGTGTAAAATATTTGTGTTCTACTTAAGAAAGGTAAAAAAGCTGTACCGTTTGATCGGGTGAGCAGGTTTTGTCGTTGCAGCTGTACGGGGTTAAAGGAATAGCGAGCTAGCGATAAGTAGGTCAGTGGTACGAACATGGTTCGAACGTCTTTCTCTCTGTCTCAGGAAGAAGCAGCCGAAATAGGCTGGAATAAAATACTTGAATGCTGCGTCAAAGAACTTTGTTATGAGGGGGCAATAAAATGTAGTTTTTGTAAATGGTGGTACCATAATTCTTGCGCGGGAATGAGCAAAGAAGAATTTACGAAATTTTTAGTTGCATTTGGAAGGTTTTTTTCTTGAAGATAGGATGTGCACTGTCAGAAAAGCGAAATATCAAGGAAGGGAAAGTAACATTACACATAACGTTCACAAATTAACTGACTAAAATGGAGAGAGCGTTAGAGTAGTATAATTGATGCTATAACCAGGACACTTATAGCGTAGAAAAGAAGAGCTCATATGATTAAACAGCCCGATTTGCCCACACTTAAAACTATGCCAAGATGCTCTTATTCCCCATTTCTTCAAGTGTGATATGCTCTCAATCCCAAGAATCTTGAATCCTAGTGTAGAAAAGAAGAACCCTCAATAGACAGATTTGCCTACACTTAAAACAATGTCAAGATGTCCATATGCACCAATCGGCCATGTGTGTACATATTTAAATCTAAAGAATTTTGAATTCTAGTGTACAAATGAAGAAGCCTCAACAGACAGATTTGACCAAGTGTCCAAAGGCTGAATCTCTCAGTTTGTTGTCCATAAACTTGTCAAAAATATGCCCCCCTTGATATTGTTTTGACTATACTTAAAACTAGGGCAAAAATGCTTATAAGAGCTTTTGCTTACAAAATAATATAATGTAATATATGCTTAAATACTTGTTACCTGGAATATGGTCAATATTTTAATTGGACACCAGCCTCAACTCATATCTCTAGTACTAAGACAATGCAATATGCAGAGGCCCTCTAGAATTGCTCTGTGACTCTCATTTCTTACATCATAAACATATGATTTTTCACCTATAAGAATAACACTACATATGGTGTCATCCGGAAGTGTATCGTGGAATTCACAGATAATTTTAATGTTTGTCCTGTCATTAACCACAACTTGTTTCCTTTTTGAAGTGTTGATGACAAACATGGGTCTCTGTGCTTTGAATTCATCTGGTGTGTAATACATGTCACTATTGCCAGTAGTGACCCTTTTGTATGCTGTAAATGCTCATATAATTTAAGAAAATCATCCTTGGACATGTCTAAATAATAATTTTCTCTAGGGAATACCTCATTTCTGCCATTTTTAAGATATATGTTCTTGATGTTGCAGTTATGAAATTTACTTGAATTTTTTTCCTGATTATTGTGTCTTACAGTCTGAAACAGTACCACCACAAAATCCGGCATGTCATATTGTATACTGGAGAATGAATTTGTAGCATCAAACTCATAATAAGTACCAGCGGCAGGCTTCTGTACACATTGATATGTATAAAATTGTAAAGGAATTTGTGGATTTTTAGAATATCTGCTTTGTATTTAAGAGCATAACTGGCCTCATATTCAACAACCGGGCTCCATAGTCTGAATAATGCATTTGCCTTCATCAGGTAGGGTATTGGGCAGAGCTTCCCCTGTAGAATTTAATGTGCTATACCTCATCAAAACATTATTATCATTGGCAGCTCTTCTAAATGTGATTCTTAAACCACCCTTCCACATAATATCTTTATAATCTGAGAAGAATCCTGGCAACAGGCGCATAGGGAACAGCAAAGTGTGGCTTTTGGATAATATTTTATCACCAGCCTCAAATCCACCTATTTTGTAGTAAGAAGCCTCAGTTTTGGATAATTTTAGTGTGGCCAAAGCTGTGGAGGTAATGCCGGGATAATCTACTCTGTTTATAACAACACCATGTTTTCTGATCTCAATTTCAGAGAACAGATGTGGCACAAAATTGTCTACCAATCTTATATTTGAATTTGCCGGATAATCTGTACCATCGAGCTTTACAACATCAAATTTGATGTAAAGATCTGCTCTGTGGGGGTGTATAAAGCCATCCCCTACATCAAGATCAACCTCAATTTCTGTGTTGGGTTGATTTAAATTTGCAAATGTCCATGTTTGGGGGGAATGATTGTAGCTCATAACTCTCAATATTTTCCATTTTTTTTGCATTTATTTTTATTTAAATATTAATTTCTATGATAGCAGTTGTTGTGGCTCCAGCAAAAGCAACTAATTCTTCTTTTTCATTAGTGACCATCAATTCAATATAATCTATTCTATTATGGCACACAGGAAAATATAATGTTGGGGATGGAGTGTAGATGATTGGCTCCATTAATTCAGAATTAGGTTTAAATGTTGCAATGATACCAGTTTGTTTGTGAGTGCCTATGCCATTTGATTTGGTGATCATACCCTCGGCCACATTACAGTGAATATTCAGAGTCTCTATGGCTAAGAATTTAGGTATATTAATAGCAGTGTGTTTGATGGCTGGTTCAAGTTTTGTGTTGTACTCAAATCCTAACAGCTCTCCTATAGTACCCAGATCCACTGTTTCTGTAGCAGATACAATCTCTACTCTGTGAGTGACAGAATTTTGAGTTAATGCTATACCTCTGGGTAATTGAGCATTTAGAGTGGACAGATTATATTGCCCTGGAGTGATGACAATTTTTTGATCCCCTACTGCAATTTTGTTGTTGTGGTGTGTAATATTAGTGATCAAGTACATGCCATAAAATGCTCTGAGAGCTATTGTTTTGGGATACACTATATCATCATGTAATTTGAGTTTCAATATTGAATTTTGGCTGGTGAGATGGAATACCCCCATGATGTTTTAAATACCACAGGTCCTTTTGAAAATTTTCAATTGATGGTTTATTTATTTGAGACATATATCTAAGAACAAATAAACACAAATGTCCACAATTAAAATCTTTGAAGTTTTGAACACGGGCATTATTGTAAAAAAGATTAGCTGACTTTAGATATTTTACTAAATTGTCATGTGGAACACCTCCAAATGAATCAAACACAAATGCCTCTTCTTTTAAATATTTAAGATAACAGATCTAGTGAGTGTCCTGATTTTTGTACTTATCCAAATTAACTATGCCACACTCTTTGTTGAGTGGTTGTTCTGGTAAAGAATCAGACATGTACACACCTCTAAAATTTTTGATGCCCAGTGGTTTGATTAAAGCTTCAATTTCTTGGTTTGTAAGCGGCTCTTGTTTTTTTAAACTTATTCATGGCTCTCTTAACACCTTTGCCTTGTTTCTCCATGGCCAGGTTATGGCGCTTTATTTAATCAAATTCTGCCTTATTCTTCTTGGCATCTATTACTGTTTTTGCTATAGCAGCTGATCCCCCAGCCAAGCTCCCAACAGTCCCAAGTGCTGCTAAGATGGCCGGGATAGTAAATATGAAATCCCCCACATGTGATTTTTTTCTAGATTGTTGTAATTTTTTTAATTGGGGGGTACTAAGCAACAATTTCATACCATGGCCCTTGGCAATACAAGATTTTTTTCTTGCGTTGCTTTTTGGTTAAAATACTATCAATAGTTTTAAGAGATTTAAGACCTGCATAAGGTATTTGATACATAACACCCTTGGCCTTCGTCCTAGGTTTATTATATATACATCCACAACCCCCACCCCAGTTTTTGTTTGGTGTTCATAGCTATGGTGGTTCCCAATGCTGCTATTCTCTCACTCAAAGAAGGATCTTTGCTTACAAATCTACCAAATGCAGCCTCTTCTAATTTTTTGTCTGCAACATGTCTCTTGTCAAGATCAGAATGTGTGTTGTATGCTATGTCATGGTCTCTACAAGCAGCATCTAGGGGATTAACACCAGGATCACCTCTGTTTAATCTATGCTCCAATTTTGTGCCTGGACCACAATACTGATAGCCTGGAATGTGTAGTTCAAATGGCAGCTTGTTTATAATGTCATTAACCAGTCCCCGGCCCTCAGAAATATTCCAAAATTTAGGTGGTAGAGTATTAATAATTTTTATAAGATATCCAATCCCCTTAGTGTCATTCACTATAAAATTAGACAATTTTGTGCTTATCATGTCCATAATTCCAACGTTTTCATTGTAAAAATTGTGGTTGCAGCATTTTCCTCCCCAGCTATCACCAATAACCTATCTACAAGTTTCCTGACATCATCAACCCACACAAATTCTTTAGGCAGGGTGTTGTATTGTTTGATTCCACTGCCTGTCTTGATCTGTGACCATATGGGCTTGATTAAATTGTTGTATTTTGCTCCACTGCTAGACTTGACTCTTTTTTGTGTGGGATCATTGTTCTGGTATAGAGCATCTGATTTTATTAATATTTCTTTGTAATGCTCATAATCTTGATCTGTATAGCTGCCAGGCCTTTTCCTAGTCATCAGTTCCCACAATCCAGGTGTACCAGGATATTTAACAAAACCACCTTTTTCTCCAAGATGAGATTCTGAATATACAATGAGATCATCTCCCATAAATGTTACTCTGAAATTGCCAATTCTATGTATGATGCTACCATCACGCTCTGTGTCAGCATATAAGCCAAAGACCTCATCTTTGTTGTCTTTAGGTGTGCTTAAATATTTTTGAGCAAGAAGACCCAATTCAATAGGATCCTGAGTAGCTTCAATTCTTCGAGGACCAACAGGACTAGGTGTATAATTACTAGAAAGTGAGGTGATTGGATAATCTAATATGTTCCTTGCAGCTACAGGTACAAGCTCTGTGATCAAATTTTGATTTTGCTCTGTAACAGTTTTGATATTTTTACCTAATTCACTAATAGCATCAATAATAGGCTGTTCTGTTTGTTTGTGTTGTTCATAAATTCCTCGGTTTTCTGATTTCCATCCCTTAAATCTTTTTACAAGATAATCTCTTAATTTAAGATCATCAATGATTGGCCTTTTCATGGTTATTTATATATGTTTCTATGTCTAGAAAATTGTTGATTTTATTTCTGTATTTGCCTCTATTGGGTTTTCTTGTCATAACAATTGTGACAAACCCATAACTGTTTTGATTCCAGCACCTACTGCAAAACTTGGAAAAATCATTGTAGCTCAAGTCCCCACCTACATATTCATCATGTATGTGTTTGAGGTTGGTATGATCTTGATGAAACACACATATAAAATTGCTGTTGTCTCGGATCAGCTGCTTCGGTATTTTAGAAAAGTCTGTGCCAGGTAAAAGCAATCAATGTTTTTGTGTCGGCCCTGTGTAAAGAAATTTCTAACCTTGTTTTGATTATCCAGTATAATGTCATCAAACACAACAACAGAATTATCGAGACATTCATGAAGTGGCTTAACATCTGATTCAAAAGTGGCAATATCCAGTCCATCATATAGCTTCATCAGCTGCTGTTATTTTAATTGTTCCAAGCTCTTAGAGAAAAAATACAAGTGCCTTTTTTTCCAGTCTAACCAGTTGGGTGTCAATAAAAAATTATCAATCATTAGTGTAGTTTTACCACAAGCTGATGGCCCAACAATAAGGCATCTACTATTATCAGGCAGCAACTTGCCATTTCTCTTAATCTGCTGTTCAGGTTCTGGCAGCCTTTTTATAACATCCCAGGTGCTCATATTATCACTTTGTCTGCATCGATCCAGCTGTGTTCTGGGAGTCCTAGCCATTTGACAAGTAACTTGTTGCCTTTTCTGCGGATGATTTTTTCTATGAGATATGTGTCAGGCTGTTTAATTTTGTTGAGTTCTTCTTCATAGAACCGGCCTTTGAGAATTTCTCCTCGGTGGTCTTTTATTATATATGTGTTAAGGGTCCCAGGTTTAAATTGAACCACTGTAAATAATTCAGTGCTCCAGTTTCTTGTAAAGCCTCTTTTGAATAAGTGCTTATATTTGCTGATTCTTACTTGATCACCCACCTTGCATTTGGCTTTTCTTGTTGTTGGCTGGTATCTAGGATAATAAACAGTCCTGATCAATTTTTGCTCATCAGATGAAGTTACTTCAGAGGGTTTCATGTTGATTGTGGAATGGACCGAGTTGTTATATTTATGTAGAAGTTCTGGAAGAATATTAAGCCATTTATAATTACCTTGAAGTGTAAATTGTTTATACATAAGATTTTTTAGGGTTTTGTTGAATCTCTCTACAATTGAGGCTTTGAGATCAATGTAACTCGAGTAATGTTTTATTGACTGGCTTTTAATAAATTGTTGGAGCACAGAATTATAAAATTCTTTGCCATTATCTGTTTGCAAATAGCGCGGTGATCTTCCACTCTGAGTGATGATTGTCCTGAAGGCTTCTGTAACACATTTTCCAGTCTTGGATTTGAGTGGCACAGCCCAGGCAAATTTTGAAAAAGTGTCTATTACAGTGAGTAGATACTTGTAGCCCTTGTTGATTTTGTCTAAGTTTTTCAGTTGTCCACATGCAATCTCAATCAAGTCGCTCTGCCATAAATCATCTATGCCTTTTGTGACTACTGGCAGTCTCTTATAATTATGTCTGGCTTGTCTGTGTAATTCATCAACAATAATTTGTCTAGACATAATATGAAAACAAGAATATTGCAACTATGGGGTGTTCAGCAGCTGATACTACAAGATTTTCTAAATATAATTTGTCTCCTATTTGTATATGAAATTCCAGAGAGCCGTCATCTTCAGCATAAGATGTTTCTAATGTATTGGTATCTGTAAAATCCTCTAACTCTACTCTGGTGATTTTTGGTTTGTTGTCAGCATTTGTTATTGATAAGGTGGGGTAGTGGTGTGCCTGTGGTTGAAGCCAATATTTGATCTTGATTGGTCTCAGTGTGCCCCCAACAAAAAACTGGTAATAAAATTGAGCAGGGGACAGCATATATATTTTACCACCTGGTGTAAATGGTGAATCATATCCTTTGTTGGGGATGCTGTACAATTCAAGAATTACTGTATGTTTAGGATTCTCGATTATGCCAGTTATTTCTTTTTCTGCTGTAAGCAATATGCTTGTTACAGATTCAAGGTGCTCATTGATGGTCCTAACAACATCATCATGGCCTGGCTTGATTTTTATGTCCACAACAAGTTTCTTGTATTGATGCTCAATCTCTTGAAGCTGGGTGGCAAAAACAGACAGAGCATTTGCTTGATTGGATTCCATGGTCCCTAGCCGTTGCTTGATATTAGCTACAATTTGTTGCAAATTTTCAATAACTGCCAATTTTGAATTTTGAGCAGTAAGATCATTGACCTGTCTTCTGATATCCTCAAACAGGGCATGCAGTTCATTAATATGTTGATTAGTTGGTAGAGTGGCCACTGTCTGAGTAAGTTGTTTGATCTCTGTCAGCATATTCTTGATATCTTCTGATTTCAATATGCGATTCACAGCTCTCTTAATATTTTTAAGTTCCTGTGATGTAGGCAGATTTGATACAGTATTTTGCAAAGATTCAAGTGCAATTTCACATCATTTAATTCAGAAGCATCAGCCACATTTTGCATAGCATTTTGGAGCAGGGCTATATCTGCCTGATTGGGTGTTGATTGTTGTAAAATTTCAAGTTTTGTTTGGATATCATCGATGAAGTGATGAAAATGAGGTAGCTCAGATTCAGTGTTGAGGTTTTCAAGCTTTGTGATCTGTTGCTGGACACTGACAAGTGTGTCTACAGTACCAGGCAGGCGGGATTCTAGAGATTCTTGTACATTTGTCAAATCACTTTGCACTGCTGCTATTGTATCCTCAAGATGGGTTATGGTACTTTGAATTTTTCCAAAATCTTCATATGTTTCAAGTTGCAGCTTAATGTTGGCAACACTCCGAGTTATTGCACTCAAAGCATCAGAAGATGGCAAGTTGTTCATAAAATTTTCAAGTGTCTCAATTTTTTCTTTAACCTCGGCTATGGAATTGTTCAAGGGCTCCAGATTAGGTATCTGTAGTGATTGAATCTGTTCCTTTTGAGTGGAAATCGCTAGATCAAAATCTTCTTGTGATTTTATGCTTTTGACAATTGTTTGGAGCTGTGTCTGGACATTATTTATCTGCTCTTCTTATTGCTGTTTCAATTGCTCAGAGTTGGTGGCCTGGGTCTTAAATTTGGCTTGAAGAGCTGCTACAGCTTCTTCTAAACTTTGAAAATTATCCAATGTGGCCAAGTCAGTATATTTTTGAAACAGCAATTTGAGTTCAGAATTAATTTTAAGAAGAGGGTCCATGCATTTTGATTGCAAATTTGTAATTTCTAGTTGAAGACTGGCATTGAGTGTGGTATGTAAAGCTTGTAAATCACTTCTTAATTTCTTGACTCTGACATCAAGCATCAGAATCTCATCACTGTGATCTTCATGTCTTGTATGGCCAAATATATCATTAGGCATTTTGATTTAGTGGTTATTTATTATTGAATATCTAATTCTTAATTCTATAAAAAAAGTATAAGCTTGTCATAGGATCCAGGGACCTCAATATATAAGCAGTCACCAGCAGAAACAGTATGTACAGTGCCAGAAATCATGTTTGAGTGCTTAATTCTATAAATATTTCTCCCTACTGAAATCTTGACATTACCCTCAGGGGTTGTAATAAATTGCAATTGACCACCTACAGGTAATTGGTAATGATTTAAATTATTGTTAAATATGTACAATGTTTTACCTGTTTCATCATCAACATCTGTAAGTATGCTGTTCAGATGAATAATTAACAAAGCACTTACTTTAGATATCATATCAGAAGAGGGTTGTGGTGTTGGCAGGTCCATAATAGCCTGTTTTTTGAACCCAAATAAGTTCATAGGCACGTTTATTTATTTCGAATCATGCTCTGTAATTGGGCATTGATTACCACTTTTCAAATCACAATGACCCCATGGTAGAGTATGTATGCCACATGATAAAATGCATCACTTATCATCATGTGGATCCAGAGCCACTTTTATTACAATATTTGTAGTCAACAAGTGATCCAAACTCTGAATTCTGGATTCTGATGTTCTGATTGTGCTACATAATTTGAGGCAATTTTTGTAATCTTCAAATTCAAGCTCTTTTTCTACAGTCACTCTGCCTATGCCCTTGGCCTTTTTGGCAACAGCGCCACTACATGATTCAAAACTGTAAATCTTGGCCCTTAACCCAGCAAATGCCACAATAACATCACCAAGTGTATCATCTTTTAACTTGCCAGGCACTTTTTTGTTGTGGTGTTTAATTTTTGAATGTTCAGTGGTATCAAAATATTTAAACAATTCAGCTGTGCTATATCTTGATAAACATCTTCTGTTTGAATATCAAGAACAAAACTATCTGTGTCCATGTACATCAGTTTTACACGATCCTTATAAAAAGGCTTCAACACATTATAAAACAATTTTAACATGTGTAATTTGGCCAATTCCAATATCACAGCCCCTACATAAATAGGCTTATCAAACTTAATCTTTGTTTTTTTCATATTAAAAAGTGCCATATGCTCATCATAAATTATTCTGTAATTGAAGTTGGGCTTTGCTATCAATTTTTTGCTCCGGCTGGGGTCAGTAATTAATTTAACATCAGTATGTTTTCTGACATTTTCTATTGTTTTGCCATACACAGAATTGACCATCAATTTAAACAAGGTCTTATCAAATTGGCTCATTGCAGATGTCCGAAGCTCTGTGTTTGTATCAATATATGGTTTCAACCATATTGAGTGCCTGAACCTCAAAACTTTTCCAACTTTGGTCACTTGGACACCATGATTTATTAGGAACTGGAGGTTTTTGTAATATAAGACATAACCCTGTTTTGGCTCTAGAGTCATCATCAATTTCTTTTGTTTAGAGCCAGGTGAGCACTCAACCTCAGGAATTGTGGGCAGATCAGAAAATGTGTTGTGTAAATCATCAGGAATTGTCAGATCAACCTCTAAGAACAGGCCATTGTTACTGTCATCAAAATCCTTAAGATCTTCAATATTGAAATCTTCAACCCACTCAAGCCCTGCATATGGCAGTTTTTTCATCATAGCATAACCATAGAGGATATTGGCATCTACATACAGTATATAATTTGATGGCAGTGCTGGATCATAATCAGGAATATATTTGTTATTTGCTCTGGCATATCTCTGAGAACATTGCACCATGCCTCCTCTTATACATTGTTCCATAAACAGATACATATCTTGATCCTGGATCTGATCCAAATTCATTTTAGTGTTTAAAAACATTGCAGACCATGCTAGGCCCGGAGCACTGTAAAAATACATTGGATCCAGTTTATAGTTTTGCATCGAAGATTTTCTAAATGCCTGAAGTATATCAGCTAAGAGGGTCACATCAAGTTTTAAATAAGCCTTGTGATAATCACCAAATGTCTGGCATTTTAAATTGTTCCACATCAACTGGGCATGGTGATAATCATCATCAGTAATTCCAGATGCTCTGATTTTGCTGTAAAACTCTTGTTGGGTTGGCAGAGAACACTCATCAAATTTAGAAAAATCTGTAACATAATCATATGGACAAACACACTTCCGCTTAATTAATTTCAGGTCCTGATTTGGAAACAAAGCACATGTGATTTTGAATTGATCATCAGATAATTGACTGGCCAGTGTAGCCAGGCTAGCCGATAAAATTCTGTATGAATCAAGAAATCTTAAGTGAATAGGAACACCATTAACTTTAATTATCTTGCTAATAGCAATATATTTCTCATTATTTTCAGCTAAAATATTTAAATTCTGCTTGTCAAACCCCTCGTACCTGATCAAATGATGAAAATCATAATTGGATGCACCATGGCAAAATATGGGGACAAATTTTGGTCTCTGGATCTTAATATTACAGCTATTACACAGGGCCATTAAGAATTTACCATCTGTATGAGAATGGTGATGTACCTTGATATTTGTATCTGAAAACTCAGAATCACATACCGGGCATTTTTCTGCATTGTTGAAATCTTTAATCTGTTTCTCTGTTAAAGGCAACATGGGTTTTGATTCTAATAAGATATTTGATGCTATGTCATGGCACTCATTTTCTATTCTATGTGCAAATTCTTTGATGGCTTCTGGTCCCATGTATAAATATTCTTTACTAACAACACCATCCTGTACAACAACATAATAAAAACTAGAAGGTTCATGTAACTGGTATGGTGTAATTGAAGATTCCTCAGGATCTGGGCTACAGAATGCAAGAGGTTTGAGATTTGATTCAAAATCACAGACTATATATGCTGGGTGTTCCAACAAGGGTTCAAATTTTTTGAATTTGGCATTTTCACTTGGATTAGGCGTCACCATATGAACAGGTTTATGGTGCCACAGTATTTCAGATGCTCAATTAACTTGTTTTTAGCAATTTCTGCATTTTTTTTCACGAACCCCATTTACCATTTTTTGACCATCAAATACAGTTAAACAACATCGGCACAACTTAAATTTTCTATTAAATTTGTCTAGTTGTGTTCTGACTAAAGCTTCAAGATTTTGTATCAGAGTATAATGGTGTGTATCATCCCCTTCAATTAAGATCAGATCAATCGGAACAGCAGAATCATCATCAAATGTACTGATTCTGAGAGGTGCTATCAAGCAATTGCCACGGCCAGTAGAACAAATAAATACATTAATAGATAATTGTTTACCATTGATATTCCTGGCCTTTTTTCAAATTTATCAATATTCTGAACAGACATTGGATTTTCTAAACCCTCCATTGCTTCATCAAAATTATTTTCATGTTGTTTATAATAACTTATTCGCTCAGGATGATCTAAAACTGGAAACAAAGCAGCTAAAATACACCACAAAAAGCATTTCTCATCATTATTTTTTATATTAACCACGGCTTGTTTGTTTTTAATATTGGCAGGTAATGGCAAACATGTAGATCCTTGTAATGGGCTGAATTCAGAAATATTAACATAGAGCGTGTGTGGAGATCCGCATAGGCTCCATCCAGACTCTTTTCCAGCAAATTCAGAGTGTTTAATATTCAATTGAATATACCGGTACAGTTTCTGTTATGTGGGCTGTGTAAATTTTGTGCCATTTGGCTTCTTATATTGTGTAAACAATTTGAGGGACAGCTTACAAGAGCCATTTTGTGCATTTAGAATTGCCTGCACATCAGAATTTATACTGTTCAAAAAATTCTTAATGTCACATTTTGGCTCTGATACAAACCGGTGATCCCTAAGTTAGCCATTAAAACTGCTATGGATAGGTGCATAGCGTGGCTGCTTTTCTGCTCTAGCATTAACAGGTGCTTGATGCTTCCTTTTCAGACCAGATGTAGATGGTTGTGGGGCAATGTTGATGACTGTTCATAACAAATACACTTATGCCATTTGTAATAAGCCATGCTTAATATTTTATGGCATCTTGGACACATTTTTGTGGCCTTTCTGCATTTCTTAGGGTCACAAATATGCCGGTGTCTAGACCAATTAGAACTAGATATATTTTTATTACACTAATTGCAATATTTTTGATTTGGCATTTTTATTGTTTGTTTATATAAAATTTCTTGGTCCAAAAACAGAACTATGGACAATATTCCAAAACAATTATAACAGCAGTTAGTGGCTGAGCTGGTGCTTTTATACCCAAACAACAGCAATAACTAGGCTCTGGTGATCCCCAATATAAAATAGTTTTGCTCTTTTATGCTGTTGTACAACACACTTTACCAGGTTTCAAACCTCAGCTGTATATCAGCTAGCAGTAAATATTCTCAAAATCTCACGTGTGGAGATATTATTTTGCCACATGTATTTCAATCTTACATATTTTATCAGGACTCAAACCCAGAGCTCTTGTTTACAAGGCAACAATATTAATACTTTGCCATCAGAGGAGACCTCACATTTTATCAGGGCTCAAACCCATAGCTCTTGTTTACAAGGCAACAATATTAACACTTTGCCATCAGAGGAGACCTCCAATTTTACCAGGGCTCAAACCCAGAGCTCTTGTTTACAAGGCAACAATATTAACACTTTGCCATCAGAGGAGACCTCACATTTTACCAGGGCTCAAACCCAGAGCTCTTGTTTACAAAGGCAATAAGCCGTGGGACTATGTCCATATTCTATTGAGCATCAGAACCCAGGAGTTATGAGCTCTATATCAGCTAAATACAATTCAAAGTTGGACTTTGAACTGTGCAATGAATATTCTGTAAGTCTCACTCGGGTATATATTATCAGAACAAGGCAAAACCTGAATCCAATTCAGGCATATATGACAACATGCAAGAGTCCAATGTTCTTTTTACTAAGAATTTCCCTTGGAGTCAATGACATGATGGCATGTATGGGGAATTTTCCCTGAAAGGGCACAGTGTAGATTTTATCTCATGCATGCAAGCATATAAAATCTCCCAGGCGTGCTTAATTTATTGCTGGCCGGGACATGAAACTGATCAAAGATTATAAAAAACATGAAACCAATTTGCTTGCCTGCCCTTGTCCTATTGTATTGATCTGTAAGTTGTAGAGGATGAGAATATAAGCATTTTTGCCCTAGTTTTAAGTATAGTCAAAACAATATCAAGAGGGGCATATTTTTGACAAGTTTATGGACAACAATCTGGCAGATGCAGCTTTTACACTCATATGCAAATCTGTCTGAGGGGGTTCTTCTTTTCTACACTAGAATTCAAAATTCTTTAGATTTAAATATGTACACACATGGCCGATTGGGGCATATGGGCATCTTGACATTGTTTTAAGTGTAGGCAAATCTGTCTATTGAGGGTTCTTCTTTTCTACACTAGGATTC
The DNA here is from genome assembly GCF_977018435.1 of Lepisma saccharinum. Taxonomy (NCBI): domain Eukaryota; kingdom Metazoa; phylum Arthropoda; class Insecta; order Zygentoma; family Lepismatidae; genus Lepisma; species Lepisma saccharinum. The sequence goes on from NC_139237.1 coordinate 29,724,706, forward strand.
AAGATTCTTGGGATTGAGGGCATATCACACTTGAAGAAATGGGGAATAAGAGCATCTTGGCATAGTTATAAGTGTGGGCAAATCGGGCTGTTAAATCATATGAGCTCTTCTTTTCTACGCTATAAGTGTCCTGGTTATAGCATCAATTATACTATTACACTTTGGTTATTTATGAAGCAGAGTAGAGAAGAGGATATGCAAGAGCAGGTTAAATTTAGAGAAGAGGATAGGAATAGCTGAAAGTCGCTTCAATCTCCTGGCTTTAACTTTAGAAAGATCCGACCATTAAAATTCACACTGTAAATTGTTCGCGACAACCATTCATAATGCGCAGCTCTTAATGGATGTATCCGATTAAAATCGTGTGCAATGGCATGCGAACCTCTCTCTCTAGACATCACTTTGGTCTCGATACGTTACCTATGCGCTAAACAAATTTGAAGGCATTTTTGTGTCCTCAAAAAGGAGCAAATTGTTACAAAAATTCAGTCATAACCTTTTACTGGTTAAATATACATAAAAAAACGTTCGCCATTGAATTTCTCTTGAAATTCTAGCCTGATTTGATATATCATATCACCCTATTCCCATTTAAAATTCTGAAGTTGAATTTAAGATAGCGGACATCAAGATGGCCGCCGACCGTGCAGGTGGCGTCAATGTGGTTCCCCCTTGGCCTGACAACGATTGGTCATAACCATATCCACGTTGCGCGTGTACCGAGGGTGTTAAGTAAATTTTTGTGCCACCCTGTACTTTAAGTATGACCCTGTGTGCTTAAATTTTGGATATGATTTCCTTCATGTTAAACTAACAATCCCATGTATCAATGCTCAAAAAAATAATTTTGAATCTAATATGAACACATATATTTTTTAATAATGTCCTCCTCATTATTGTTTTCTTCATCATCCAAAGCAAAGTATTGAAATGCATGAATGATTTGTACATGTAGTAACTTCAATATATGTATGTGCATTTTTCTTTAAGTACATTCATAAACATCTTTGTATGAAAATAGTAAAATTGTTTTCATACATCCTTACAAAATAAAATAATGTATTCTTGACGTTTGAAAATGGAAATAAACAAAATTTCATTGATAAACCAGTATGCATTTTTAAGAAATCGTAACAACAAATTATACAAAATTATTCTTCAATTTCTTGCAGTTATCGTTGGTGGAATATTTGGATTCTTTCTTGGGGCCAGTGTACTGAGTGTCGTGGAGGTAATTTATCTTCTTTGTTTTAGAAGGAATTAAGAATTGTATATCAAGATCACACAGGAATGTAGAAATGAACTCATTGGACAAGGTTCATATTTTATAAACAAATGATTCCAAACTTATTAGTCAACATTTCTCTTGTATGTGACATGAAATAAATTGTTTTACACACCACAAACACACACACACACACACACACACACACACACACAAATAAACATATTCCGACGAATTAATATATATTCTAAATTTAAATTTCATCAATTGCATTTTGTATTTTTATTTAAATTTAGTTAAAGTTTAGAATACCTTTTATTTTTTAACTATTATATTCACCATATTGTTAAATATATATTACATTAGTTGGTAAAAGAGGTGTACCACAGAATTGCATGTCCACAGGACTGTTGATAAATTGACATTATTAACAACACTTGTGTATAACACGTGTTCATTTGACAATGAATTTCTCAAATAACTATACTAACGTCATTTATTACGTATATTTGCACACAGTTGAGGAAATTACCTTAACGATTTATATAGTATATTTACACGTTTATTCTGCTGTGAACAGCATGACTACCTTAATAATAGGTACAATTTTCCTGTGAAACATAATTGTACAAACTGTAAGTCTTATCCTTTTCTTCACTGACAACTCAATATATTTTGAGTTCTTCCTAAAATTGTGGTTACACATATGTAGAGGAATAAGTATTGCATGTTTTTAACACTCGTGTGAAGATATGTCAAAGTGTCACTATTTCCACCTTACACTAAGAATAATTTTGAATCATAATTAAATGGAAATATGATACTTACGATTACTACTATGTAACTATGTATGTTGTATGTATTGTGTGTATATATATATATATATATTGCATTTGCTTAATAATTTTGAGGGATAAAGCACATAAGGAATACAACGGCAAATTTAACAAATTTGTTACGGCAGTGCTGTTACTGAAACGTGAGGAAATCATATATCTGAAAACCTAAAGTGTGTTCAAAATCTGAGTTCATATAATACCCTGATGTATTCCAAAGGCAAATAATGTGTGCTGCCATAATATTTTTTAAAAAAATACGTGTATTACATCTGTTGTCTAGTGCTCTCTGTAATATAACATTAAATGAATTTTGTTTCATACATATACGGGCAACAAACACGTTCACTCATGCACATACACAAGATCACAAATATATATATATATAGACGTTGATGCATACTGTATAGTATATATTCTAAATTTCATTCTTTAAATGTTTGTGAATATTTAGCACAATTTTGAAAGACCTGCAATATTTTTAAGTTTTACATACATCATACTATTTATATCTATTATATTAGTTTGGTGGATTATGTAAAAGAATATTACATTTCCATAAGATTATTGTTTAATATAAATGATGTGTGTATAACACGTGTACGTGTGACAATGTCTCGCTTAAGTAACCATAATTGTGTAATTTGTAACATAAATTTGCACTCAATGGAAGTAATTACGTCGTTTGTAATAGGCATTTGAAGAATATTTCCATGTTCCATTAAGAATAATGTTAAATCATAATTCAATTCAAATATATACCTTTCTTGTGATTACAGCTAAATATATTATCAATGCATTTTGCATTTGCTCAATAATTCTGAAGGATATAGGGCATAAGGAATACAACAGAAATTTAAAAAATTACAGCGGTGCTGTGACTGAAATGTAAGGAAACCTCTTGTCTTCAAATGTATCTATGAAGTGAGTTCAAAATATGTCTTAATGCCAGAAGTTGATTTATTCTAGAAGGGGGTTAATGTATGTTGCCTTAGACCTTTTGAAGATAAAATACGTCTGTTGTTTTCTTACGTAGTTATATTAGGCCGAACAAATACATAAAAATGCATACATTTTAAATCTATACTTAACTTATCTGTCAGTTTTAGGATTGAACTAAAAAATTGTTGAATGTTTTGTGTTAAAACCTGAAAGACAAGGGAAAGCAAAAATATGCATTTGTGTGAAACAAAATAAAATTATGTTAGAAGTTAAATATTTTTATTTTCCCTCGTTATACGTTGCTGACAAATGACTATATGTAGAGCATCATTTTCATACATTGATGGTATTTAAGTAAAACTTTGATTTGAATAAAAATTTCTTCAGTTTTAATTGTGACGCCCAAAGTGCGGGTGCAGATCCCGGCCTGACCATGGGTGTTCCTTGGGAGAATCACTTCAACTACATCATATTATCATTTACCTTCATCTTCGCGATTAGCCGAAACTGCAAGAAATGCCAAGTAAAAAGAAAAACAAATAAATTAATAAAATTAACGAAACAAATGTTTTCAAAACTACATTTAGAACAACGTGTTGGTTAATCAGTATCGTCCTGGTTTAAATTTGCTGTATCAATATGTTGATTAAAGCTAAGTAACAAAACAATATTTTGCCAACACATTCGAAGCAATGTATAGATATAAATATAGACCATAAGGAATATAATTACAGTCGAACTAGAAGCAGGTATGCTGTGATTGGTCTTGAACGTTTATTGTCCATCACTGGAAGACTCTTCGTTCTCAGCTACTGTACGATCGTCACATGATACCGATTTTATATTATGTGTAGATGATGTGGTGAATCTTTATCAGATATTAAGAACAAGAGGCGTACATACACACTTAACTTTCATTCGCTCGTGCGGTTTGCCTTCTCACTTGGTCTCGCGCTTCGGCTATCTGCCGTTCTTCACTCATTTTCTTGGGTTTTTCGCACCTAGGAATGTTTTATGCCTGCACTTAGATTTTGTGACTTTGAAAGTAATTTTCAAGAATTTTTTTTTAAAAAATAACTTTATTATGTAAACTCCAAATCAGTTTAATGTATACGAAGTATACAAATTCACTTTGGCACAGAGAATACTAGAAAAAAACTTAGAAAGATGACTAGGAAAAATCACTTCACTTCGCACTAAAAAAAAACAAATGCATTTTGGAAGATAAAGCACTCGTACTTGAGATAATGAAGATCATAATTGAGATCTATTCGGTATCTGTACATTCTTCGTATGATCGGAATACTCCATGCATGTATTGCACGTAATAGAACAGCTGTATATGCAAAAAAAAATCCAAACTCCTTACATGCCAGTTGTGTTCCTCGGTTCTTTTCCGATCTGCAGATGTGGCCAATGGCTCTCTGGATAGGATGAGCTTTTCCAGGTGGCTGAACAATTAAACCACTGCTAGATTCTGATTTTTCTCTGTAGGGTTTCTGAAAAATATTCAAGTCTTTGAGGAGACTATTCCGTGTAGCGCGTTCTCTCAAATTGCCCTCCATCGGCTCCAAGGACAATGTGTAGAGTTATGTTCTCCTGATACATTTTTGAGGGGGTTGTTTATTTGGAAGATGCTAAGTGAATTTATTCTTGCAATGTCAAGTATGCGGTAAAATTATAATCATGGCACATCTTTGTGTTCTTCTTGAAGTTGTTATTCTGGAACACATCAAGTCAATTGTATCAACCCCACTCTTAGTAAAGGCACAGCTTTTCCAATTTCTTCGTTAACTGTGTCTTCATCGTGCATAGTTGACAAAAAACAAATACATTTTATTTTTCTTGCTGACAAGATGAACCAAAATTTTGTCGTCCTGGCATCCAAACAAGACATTTTCAGGAACAGCATTTTTATTTTCAGTCAATAATTCGGGAGGTATTTCAGTTTTCTTTCCCCTTAAAGAATCCAAAAATCTTAGACGAAAGATCAATAGGTATTCTGCCAACTGATAGCTACTGAAATAGTTTTCAGTGTTCAAGTTTATTTTGGAGTTTGTTATTGGCTGAATCAGTTTACTCAAAACGTCAAAGGGTTTGTTTGAACACACGTAAACTCCAGGTTTCTGAGTCCCACAGTAAACCTCCAAATTGTAAGTAGAAAATGTTTGTGCGTCACATAGTGTATAGATTAGCAAGCCATATTTGGCAGGTTTCTTGGCCATGTACTGGATGAAGAAGCAGCGACCACGAAATGCAACCAACATTTCATCAACGGTATTGTACTCTCCAAGACTGTACGATTTCTGGCAGTTGGTAACAAAGTGAGTGTGAAATTCCCAAATGGGAGCCAATTTGCCCATTGCAGAACAACGTTCTCTGCTAGTCGCGTAAACCAATTAGAGGGATCTCAACAAAAATCGGAAACGATATTCGCTGAAGATAGCTGGCACAATTATCAACCCTGTTCCATTCCTATTGAAATATCTGCTCGGATTCCCCTTTTATATGGCTATCAAGAACAATGCACCAAATAAGGCCAAAGTTTCTGATCTTGTTGTTGGTCTATAGTCTCTCGCTCGAAAATTGAAGAATAAAATTGGTAAATGCTGTAATTGCCACAATAATTCACACACCGTTTTCCACGATAAACTGTGAAATGTGCCTTGCTGTATAATGCAGTAAACGTAAAATGTGGCTGGTAGTCTTTTAATTAGTTCAAAGGGCGCGTAAAGAGGTCACTAGTGTGAACGTTATTACGGGCTAATGTGCGGAATGTTGCGATTTCCCAAAATTTTCGCTTTTGGCCTTTAAAGCGTTTACCACTTTTAGACCTAATTCTTTTCTGAAAAGGCTTCTCGTTCTACTCTCTTTTTTATCTATAAATGTATTTGCATACCTGACAATATTATCAACCATCTCGGAACTAAATATTTGTGAAAAACATTGATGATGTGTTATACAGTGGCGAGCTTGTCCCCTAGTCCCAGGGATACGTCTTACAGCGATTTTAGCTTTAGTTTTTGAAACAGCAGATTTAATTTTATTTGCCCACAATGTATTTTGCCGATGTAGAACCTCAAATCCTCCAAATACACTTCCATATTACCTTGGTCATCTTCTCCGGTAGGGTCAAGGTCATCCTCCGATTTGCTGTCGTAATCGTCCACCTCCGTGTGCTCACGTGGGATTATCAATATCCTCGAAGGCTGCCGCAATTTCTTCTTCCTCCCATTCCAACATTTCAAGGATTCGAAAGATATCATGACCTCTGCTGAATCTGCCCTTGAAGAAATGAATAGGAAGTCCGTTGTGATTGTGATAGAAAGCAATTTGTCATAAAAATAAAGAAATGGAACGAAATAGGTAGGAAACAGGATTACGGCCCGTTTCGCCTTATTGAGTTTTCACCTCCCCGTAACAATTTCAAGTGATTTATTTGACATTAACTTTCTAAGGCGAATCGGAACATTCCATTGCGTCTTACACACAAATAAAATCCGACCAGGGAATATTATCGACATGAAGGGTCACTATTGTTAATGTATTATTAACCTAACCTAACCGACGTGACAATAGGAGCCAAGGAAGGCAACATCACAGGCTCTGCGCTCCTATTATGAAATACACTTCAAGTCGATAATATCCCCAGTTGGGAATTTTTTTGTGTGTAAGGCGCAACAGAATAAGGTGAAACGGGGAAAAGCTATAATGGAATGACAACATCATACTATTACCACAAAAATAGTTCAAAATAATGAGAGAGGGATGGGGAAGGGGAGATGGAGAGAGGGAGCACGAGAGAGAGAGAGAGAAAGAGAGAGAGAGAAAGATACAGAGAGAGAGAGAGAGAGAAATTAAATAAAATAGGTGACAAAAACATTATAAAAACTGAAATATTTACTTACATTTTTTATCAAGTGATCTAAGAAAACTTCACACGAGGGAGCACGAGAGAGAGAGAGAGAGAGAGAGAGAGAGAAATTAAATAAAATAGTGACAAATACATTATAAAAGCTGAAATATTTACTTACATTTTTTATCAAGTGATCGAAGAAAAGTTCACACTTTTGCTTGCAGGCTTCTATCTACCGTAAGAACACGACAGATCAAATTTTAGCACCCCACACAGCACATCTGTAGAACTGGTTGTAAGAACCAATGTCCAATTTCCAATATCCATACGTCTCCAGATGTCTTCCAAAACTGGATATCCAAACACATCCTATTCACACATCTTGGAATTGTAACAATAATTGCATTGAAGCATTGGCGTCTCTAAATTAATTTTGTTCTTATGTTTAGTGATTTAATATTTTTCTTCTTAGAATCAGAAAATTTATATTTGGTCTTAGTACAATACAATCGAGATTAAAATCAAATAATTCCTACTTAGCTCAACCGGGAAAACCTGTTCCTTACATATATTTAGCATATACAGTAGCTATGCACATCATTTTTAATTCGCATGTTTTACGCGCGAGGCCTGAAAGAATCAGAAACTTGTGACTGTTTTCCTTGTTGGTGAGCGTCTTGTCATTTGCTACTATTAGCAATTGAAACTTTTTAAAAACTTAAAATCAGAAACTCTGCAATACACTGAATACAAGAATCTGGCCAATGATAGCGTATGGCATCATAAATCTCCAAGTATTATTCGCAGATAACACACATGCTTGCGGAAAGCTTACGATAGCAAGCTTGATATGGCAACCTGGACGCACACTTGAAGTAATTATGTTGTACTTAGCGTGGGAGTATACATTTTTGACACCCAACGTCTGCCTTTAGGGTCTTTGTGTTTGTTTTATTATATATCTTGTATCGGACATCTCATGGGTATGTAAGGGTTTGTAAGACCAAGCCCCTGCTTGGTTTGTGGTTTAGGATTTATTTTTATTTTACACATGTTCGTTGGGAATGAAATTCAATAGGCTCTCTTGCTGGGAGATTTATTAAGACTTCTGATGATATACAAACAATTTTAAACAGACAATTCACCCGATACAAATCGTAGACCTAAACTTATTTGATGTGCCGCAGATCATAACCCTGGTCTTCTTGATGATGCAGGAGAACACCTTATTCAGAGTTGGGTAGTGTAATATCCGCCGTGGAATACAAGTATCCCTGCCGATCCGAAGAACGATCAAGATATTTCCCCAACGTCACCTGAACCATTAGCCTTTCAGCAACCAGGAAAATATCCCGCGGGCTTAAAAAGATATAGCCCTTTTATACAAATTTTTAGTTTACATTTTACTAAGGTAACTCCACAGTTGTTTATATATTCATAGTTACAGCATCCTTACAAGAATTAGGTTAAACAATCCTTTACCTATTGAAAAATTAACAATATCATACTTTTAATTTTTTTTAAAGAAAATGTTTCTACAGTAAGTAAACAGAGATTAATGCAACACAGATGGAAAAAATAAAAGAAATAACAATAGACACATCCATGTAATATAACAATAGAGATACTAATTAGACATAAACTATAATGACAAAATGAAATAAAACCGAAATGCAGTGTTATGAAGTGAAATGTTATACATTATGATGTTGATATTACCTGCAATGCTAGATGGCACTTGGAAAATGTATAAAATAACTAAAGTTTTCGTAACACAAATAATGGTATGTTTGATTATAAATATAATGAAAAATTGTGTTTTAACAATCTTCGAAAGATGTGTGAACATTAAGCTACAAGGATAAGAAGAAAATATAATGCAGTGAATAAAAGTGAATCTACTATGACCAACATTTCTGATTCATGACTATATAATCAGGAGATATGTGTGCTGAGGAACATCTCGAGACTGGCACCTCTTCACAGAATCTCTAACCTTGATTTGCCGATTCGATGTGCAACGTGACGAACTGTGTATCATATGCACAGGGAGCACAGCACGTTCATAGGCATTCAGGGGCGGACAGTTGTCATCACTGCACTGGAGGAGATTCCATTACGGAGAACTCCTATTCTGCTTAACACCACTGAAAATACCTGGGAGTCTAATTTAACTCCAAGCTTACCTGGAAACCTCACTTGTTCTACATTGTCAAGAAAGCTAAAAATCGGCAGAGGTTGCTCAAACGACTAATTGCAACTTCCTGGGGACTTATCTATGAGGTAGTACTAGATACCTACACGGCTTTCCCTCAATCAGCAACTGCATGGATATCAGCCCCAGAATAATTCTATCTCATACTAAAAATTCTGGAGAGACATGCTATTCGTTTTGCCTTCAGAGTAGTCTAGCAAGTACTGCACTACTACTATACGAAGGAATAACCTTTCCCGAAATCACAAGCCACATCAAAGCCCTCCGTCACAAATATATAACTGGTCGAATGAACTCGCACCATCCACAACTTCTCAGTAAAATGTACGAAGATGCTCTTTATGACTGCCTTCCTACATATTACTCCCCACCATTACAGCATCTCGTAACGATTTATACAGTACCTTACTGATTGATCGACAGGATCCTGACTATCAGCTGTATAATATCCATCATCCTCCGGAACTAAATAATCCACCGCAAATTTTTACTTTACTCACAGAAGTAAATTTCCCACTAACGTCAGTGAATAAATAAAACCTGAATGAAATATCCTCAGAATAATTAAATATGGACCACTCCAAATACTGAAGACACTTAGAACATTACCTTGCACAAGAAAAATATTATGAAAACAATTTACCTACCACAGAGAAGGTGTATCCCTCTAAATTGAAATCGAGGACAAAAAGATGTGGTGAGGAAAAACTGACACACTTACTCAGAGATCGGTTTGTTCACATGAACTTTCAAGCTTGCTCATTACAAGTGCGTAGTAACAGATCGGTTTGTTCATTTTTGAATTATCCAACTTGACTAGTGCCTTTTTCAAGGGGGAGCAAGAAAATTAACAACAAATAATGGTTGTTGTCTGTTGCATTCATCTCTTCATACTTACTTACTTACTTACTGGTCGGTGGTCCATGTAGGTCTTTGACCATCCTGACTACCTCTCTCCATTCATCTCGATCCTCTGCTTTTCTTCTCCATCCATTAACTCCTAATCATCTTAGGTCCTCTTCCACGTCCTATATCCATATTTTTCTTGGGTCTACCTCCTCTCCTTCTCCCTCCGGTTTTCCAATGAATATTTTCTTGACAACCCGGGCATCTTCCATTCTCTGAACATATCCAGCCCATCGTAATCTACCCTGTTTGATCTTCACTACAATATCTGGCTGATTAAACAATTCCTGTACTTCCATATTTGTTCTCATTCTCCATCCCTCTTTATCTCTTTCCGCTCTCAATATCATTCTCAGTATTTCCCTTTCCCACCTTAACAACCAATCTTCCTCTCTTACCGAAATCACCCAACTTTCTGAACCATACATTACTATGGGTCTAAATATTATTGTACATATTTTAATTTTTGTGTTCCTACTAACGTTCTTAGATTTAAACATATTTTGCAAAGAAAAATAGCATCGATTTCCACTTGTTATCCTTTCCTGTATTTCTGTAGCTTTCTTGTTATCTGCTGTTATTATTGAGCCTACATATTTAAAGGCTTCCACTCTTTCATATTATTTTCAATTTATCTTATATAAGTTTCTCTTCTGCCCTTTCTGGATCTTCCATCTTCATATATTTAGTTTTCTTTGTGTTGACTTCCAGTCCTATATCTTGACCTTTCTTTTCTAATACTTGATAACTCTCTTCCATAGCTTCTCTTATTCCTTGCTATTAAAGCTACATCATCTGCATATGCTACTGTTTGTGTTAGTCTATTTAATATTGTTCCTCCACGGTTGACTAGTAGTTGTCGAATTACTTTTTCCAATGCTAAATTTAATAGTATTGTAGAAAGCAAATCTCCCTGTCTCAGTCCTTTCTCTACTTTAAACATGTTTGTCATTTCCTGTTCAACTCTGACTTTACATTCCGTTGTTTTCATTGTCATTTTTTTCAGTCTTATCAATTTCCTTGGGATTCCAAACTCTTCCATTATACTGTAGATCTTATTTCTTTCCAGGCTATCGTATGCTCTTTTAAAATCGTCATATGGTTGGTGAAGTTCTTTGTTATACTCATAGAACTTCTACAGCACTTGGCGCAGTAAAAATATCTTGTCCATCGTGGAGCGATTTTTTCTAAATCCTGCTTGATAATCTCTCATGCTTCTTTCCATTAAATCTTCGAAACGTGTTGCTAAAATTTTACCAAATACTTTATAAGTTCCATCCAGTAGTGTTATCCAACGGTAGTTTTCACACTTAGCTTTATCCTCTTTCTTATGTATCGGGTATATTTTTCCTATTGTCCAGTCTCTGGGCATTTTTTCTTTTATCCAAACTTCTTCTATCACTTCATATGTGGCCTTCTTCACTCCATCTGCACCATATTTCAACAGATCCGATTCTATGCCATCTTCTCCTGGAGCTTTATTATTCTTTAGATACTTTATTGCATCTTTTACATCTTCTAAAGTTGGTATTATCTCTTCATCCTCTTCCTCACTTATATCTTCCTCTTCTTCATCACTTTTCCCCTTTTCTTTATCCTCCTCATTGGTTCCGTTAAGTAATTCACAAAAATACTCCTACCATCTTTCCATCATCTTTTTTTTCCAAAGAGGTTTCCTTTTTTATCCTTCTAGAAAACTGCTCTTGGTTGGTATCCTTTCTTCAGATCTCTTGTTCTCATAAAACTATTGTATCTCATTTCTATCTTTCATTTCATCTAACTCTTCCATTCTCTTTCTCTAAAACTGTCTTTTCTTGGGTCTACATGGGTAAATAATTACTTACCAGTAGAATGTGTGGGTGATAGTTCCGTGGAAGCCTTCAGAGAGTACGGATACCGAAACAAGTTGCTCCGATGAAGGTCAGTGAAAAGTTTTCTTCAGAACCCAAGAAGCTAGAGCGCGTTTGCGCGTTGCTTGTGGCGATTGGTGCAGTGGTCTGCAGAGTAAGTAGATTTGGAGAAGTACTTTAGAATAGTAAAAAGATGAATATCATTAGACAAAATAACATTCAGATACGTTTTTCTTTCGGAGCAGAGAGGCCGTCGGTTCGAGAAATTCATGACTTTATTCATCGACAATTTCAACTCCACATAGATGAGATCTTGCGAATACGAATATCTACGCTTTTTCAATGTATTTTCTTAAAATGTATCAGGGAAGCAATAATGACGCAAATATTATAGAAATGTGGTCCGGATACAAACTTTTGCTATGATAATGGTCAATGTGTGAAAGTGTTTTTGAGTGATGCGTGGAGGGAAACAAAAGCGGTAAGAATGTTCAAATTACCACTAAAATTAGATGATGACTGTGTGAAAGAAACAAATGACGGAATATGGGAAGATGGAATGCATACACAAAGAAAGGTGGTCTGAAAATTTCAAATATCAATTTTAAAACGGGTTGAGAATAGTGAAAATGGAAACAAAAAACCGATTCCGTCTTTCATTACAGGAAAATCTCATCAGTGCCACGTGATCTAAGAAAGACAGCCGAGAACGTGCAAGGCGGTGGAAATAAAGGTCACGATAGCTTGCAATGCGATAGTCGACAGATAACAATACTTCGTGTGAACAAAAACCGAGAGAGAAATTATAGTGATATAATAGTAGAAATGAGGTCTCCTCTAACCTGAACAATCAGTTCCAACCAGAAAAAAATGGAGATAAGTCGGAAAGTTTAAAAAAGGTGATAAACGAACAAAAAAATATAAGGGGATAAAGAATATACAAGTGACACCCGCCCTGTGGAAATGTTTCCACTACGGAGACCACAATGGATGAGCACAACCAGCAAATTCTACCCATGGACAGAAAACAACCGGGAACTTCCCACCTAGACAAACAAGAGGGAAATGGAAGTGAAGAAATGCAGGATAATCAGATGTAGGACGAAGGAAACTCAGGAGAACTTCCTCCTATCCCAGCGGCATAGCACAAAATCCCACAAATGAAGGACAAGAGACCATCGAAAGACTGTGAGCTAGAAAATGAATTCAATACAGAAGAATATAATGACGAAAGTGGCACCTCAGTGTCAAAGTGGACAAAATCTCAGAAGATGGGCGTAAAAAACGGACGAAGAATAATTCGAAAGGAAAAGGGGGAAACATACGCGAATAAGCGATCAACGAGAGAGGTACGAGTAATTAATAGGGAAATGGACAGAAAAAAAATACTTAAAAAATGAAATTTCATTTGGTGTTTCATCTGCTATTTGTATAATTTTTTATTTTCAACGTATGAGAGAAGATGGCAAAGTACTATTCACTGTGTGCTACATTATTAATTTATTAGTAATAGAGCCATTTGACCGGATCAAATCAATACTTGGTACGAGGCCTATTATTTTTATTAATTTAAGCACAATTGTAAACCTATTTTGACGATGTTCTTGTCGATTTTATACTATTGCAAATCTGTGATTTTTCATATTGTGGCATAATTTCTTTCGAGTTAAAGTATGTAACACCTACACCCACGCCCACCCACGCACACCCACGCTCACCCACACACACCCAAGCACACCCACGCACACCCACGCCCACCCTTGCCCGCCCACGCACACCCACGCACACCCACACTTACACCCACGCACACTCACGGACACCCATACCTACACCTACACCCACGTACGTCTATACCCACCCACGCACACCCACGCACATCCACGTTATGCAACAAGTTATTACGCAATGTTTACGCAACAAGTTATTATGCAGAACCGTATCTAGCGTGTTGTTGGTTATGACGTAATGGGTGTCTTCTGATTGACTTACTGTTTCGGATGTTTTCATCCGCGCTTAGGTTACTTAAAGGGTTTGGCATTACAGATCAGTCAGTATGAGAGTGTTTTGAAGAGTACGGATGTGTTGTTGCAGTGTTACAAGTTAAGCATTTAATTTATTTTAAAGTACATACTATTTATTACTTTTAAGATTAAAGAAAGTGTATCAAAATTTTATTTTGAAGGTGGTTCAAATCGTTTTTCACACAGACTGAATTTGTATAAATTTGTATTTGTATTGAATTTTGTATTTTTTCCCGAGAAAATTTGATATATAAATACAGAGAAACTTCTATTTAAATAACACTTTGTAAAAATGTCAACTCGTATAACCGACTTACCACTCGAACTGCTGCGCAAGATTTTTGCGTACACATTCGATGCAGGTGAGGATGTCACAAGGCTCGTTGAGTTAAGCAAAATAACGCCTGAATTTCGTCCACCGTGCGAGATGATTTTTATGGACAATCTTCTCAAGATAAGCGGTATGAAAAACTTGCTGAATCCTGATTCTCGTTTTCGGGCTGCAGACAAAAGGTTGGCTGATAGGATGGATGAGCTTCATGAGGCGAGGGAAGAAAGGAGACGATATACGTACGATTCGTATGAGTCAATCGCGGAAACAGACAGTATTATCACACAACTTATTGCATTTGTTGAGGCGCGAACTTTCTTCCTAACCTCGCATGTTATATAAATAAAATACCATCACTATGAAACCCAAAGGTGTCGTCTATCAGGTAGTATAGGCAGACCTTAAATCTCTCGGAGATTCGAATTCTGTTAGGTTAAACAGCATAAAAATTTCACAGCAAGAATTCTCATAAGGACAGACGATTTTTTTAACAAAGTTAATAATGAGTTATATAACCTGTGTTGTGAATACTACTATAAACTGTATACAAAATATGCAGTCCCTGGAATGAGATGGATGAGGCTTATTAACTTCGACCTATACACATGTACAATCTGGCAATGAATGAATGTTTCTTTTTATTAAGCATAGCAGAGTGTTATCGCTTATTTAATATCAGGCAACAATGTTATAAAGTGTGTGCATGACCCCAAGAATAGAATTTAAAATCACTAATGTGATATGAACTCCTTGAAATTGTGTGTATTTGAATATGAAAGTGAGGTACTTTGAATAATTGAGGAGAACAATCACAAATAAGCTTGCAACGGTATTGGGCGGGGTCACGAGTTCAAACTTCAACGATTTATGTTAATCTGCTAAGGCCCAGAGTGTACGGATATCAGTACGAAAATTTGTAAAAGAGAAGAGGCAATTTTGGCTAATGGCAACGATGAGGATGAATAATGATAATTATGATGAAATTGATGTGTGGCACTTAGAAAACAAAACTTCAAAGTGTATTGCACCAACAGCTACAATTGTCCTCCCCCAAACACAAGGCAGTTAACAGAGGTGTAATTTTGTTGGCTTACGACTCTGAGGGCTTAAGTTACTATGTTCACCTAGAGCTGTACAGATTAAAAAAAAGAAATGACCTGAGCAATAAAATATAACAATACCGATCCTGACCTTTGTCGGATGACGTAGTGATAACGTTGTTGCAATCCCACCACCGATGGTGTATAAACTTAAATGTTTTGCATAACATGAAATATTGTTAATGGAAATGTGTTGTTTCTAATATTCTATATAGAAAGCATCTAACAAGAAAAAGGAGAAAAAAATGTTGCAGGCAGATACGACGACTCTACCCACACACATATATGATCAGACAGAATATCAACGATGCGTTTATAACTAACATGTGATTATTCAAAATTCAAATAGCGCAGTGGAAAACAACTAACTAACTAACTCTCTAGACTTCTTAAACCCGAAGAGAGCAAATTCAAGCACAAGTGTAAATAATTAAATAAGTTACAAGTGGCTGAGACATGGTTCGCATCTTTTGATCTAGGTATGAATGCAGACAGGTAATAAGTTTTGTTTGTGGACACAATTGATAATGGAAAAATCTCCTTCAACACAATAACATAGCGGTAATGTTGGTCTTGCCTTGTTCCCATCGATAACATAGTGGTTACATGAAAGAAAGAAATAAAAAAATAAGAACACTGTCCCTTAATAAGAAATACTTTTTGAAATTAGTCAACTACAGTATTAATTTAAACACAATGCAAAACCTATTTTGACGATGTTTTTGTTGACTTTATACTATTCTAAATGTGTGTTTTTTTATCTTGTACTTCGTACGAATGTCACAATTTATTACGAGTTAAAGTACGTAAGGCCCACCCACGCACGATTACACCCACGCACAACTACACCCACCCACGCACACCCACATCCACCTACAACTATTTACTTCCGGTCCAATTCCGGTCTACTTCCGGTCTACTTCGGTCCACTTCTGGTCCACTTCCGGTTTACTTCCGGTCTACTTCTGGTCTACTTGACATACACCTGTGAGTTTTTCCAGCTTTTTTTTTAATATACACCCACGCACACCCACGCCCACCCAAACAAATTTACTTTCGGTCTACTTCCATTCTACTTCTATTGTCTCTGGAAATTCTGTATAAATAACATAGCTGAAGATTTTGTCTTAATAGCTACAATTAATTTATCTTGAAGAGGATTCAAGTTGTTTTTCATACAGACTGAATTTGTATGAATTTGTATTTGTATTGAATTTTGTATTTTTTTGAGTAGTGTAATTGATGATACTACTGGCTCGATAAAGTATGAACCCCCCTCAGGCAGATTTGGCTACACTTAAAACAAGCTCAACATGCCCATATGAGTTTTTTGCTCAAGTGTGGAACCCTGTCTAATCCAAGATTTTTGTAAAAATGCCCTCGGGAATTTCCTGTGAAAGTATGACCCCCCTCAGATTCATTTGCCTACACTTACAAAAGGCACTTCTGTGAGATTGTTGTCCATAAATTCGTTAAAAATATGCCCCTCTTGATATTTTTTTTGGCTACACTTAAAACTAGGCCAAACGTATTAATACACACACACACACACACACACACACACACACATACGTGTAAACGTGGTCTTATAAGGCCCGAGTGAGTGTACATATGTTGTTGGAACTACTATAATTTGATAAATTAGCATAATCAAATTCATTTTAAAATGTCGAGACCATGCATGTGATTACAAATACCACCGTGGTTTTTGAAAATTTTCATTTATGCAGTTTTCCTCACGAAAAAATGGTTACTATCCTTGTTGGAACCTGGTGCCAATATCACCTGTCTAATTTACGTGTTGTAATTTTAATACAATTGCATCCGTTGTGGGTACCAATCAATATTGCACAACCCGTCCAACCAATCACAATTCTTGTAGGTCACATGATTTCTTCCTGTGTGTAAGCAGCTAAGAGCCATACCGAATTGGGCAAATAGTTGTGAAATGCGCTTTACGGCGTCAATTGAGAGCGCGTAACTTGGACGTTTCTGACTCGGCGCAGAGCATTCGGAAGGGGAGGGGGAAAGGAGAGTTCCTCTCGCGGCGGTCGGAAGGGGAGGGGGAAAAGAAGAGTTCCTCTCGCGGCGGAGTTAGGAAGGGATTAACTGTTGTGCAGTCAGTGCCGTACTTAAGGAGTTTTTGCCCCACTGTGGAATTGAGAAAATAATCACATTTACCCTAATCGCTGAATCTTAATTTTTACTTTGCATATTTTTATGTGTTGTTTGAAGATTTCAGAAATCAAAGCAGGTTTGTGCGGCCTATCATGCCGCAACAGTGTGAAACGGAGCTCTTTATTGGCACGCTACCAAGCGAAATGCAATAGGTAACAAGCGACAAGAGATACGTATCGCTTGGAAGTGAACCCTTAGTAATCAATTCGACCTTTCGCATTGATGCGACAGGGTAAGCTGCACATGTCGCTTGCGGGTTGATGCATTAGGTTTTTCGCGCATGAGCGGTGAATTTCTTGCTTTAGATTGAAGTCGCCATTGTTCATGGGCGTCCGGAAGGGGGGCAAGGGGGGACGTGTCCCCCCTGGAAAATGAAAGTCAACCAAAATTATATATTTCACACATATGATTTCATTTCAGCCACAATAAAATGTGTTAATTAATGAACGAACATGATAAATTCAAATTTAAGCAATGTTTTTTGAGGGAACATTGGGGAAATTGTGGCTTATTTGCCCCCCTGGAAAAAATACCTTCCTTGCCCCTCCCTGGAAAAAGTCCTGCTGACGTCCATGCCAGTGTTGCCTGTCGATTGTCGCCTGCCACTTGTCGCTTTGATCTGAAGTCTCTTTGAAGGGGTCAGGGTAAGAATTCTGACGGAGGCGACAAGCGACAGTGTGCTTCCACATCGACTAGAGACACGGGTTCCTTTTGCCTTGTAGTCTAAAACATTCACCGTCCGTGCACGACAACAAGTTGAGGCGTCACGATGCACAACATTAATAAAATAGCCAGTTTGAGTGACACAACCAAGCGACATGAAATATTTGCAGCTTACAGTGCTGGATCAGTTCGAAACGTTTCATTGATTACCGAGGCTTGTCGCTTGTCGCGTTACACTTAGGTCTGGAAGCTGCTTAAACGGCATAAACGGCAGGGGACTAGCGACATGGAGATTTTATACCAAAGCGACAAGCGACATTAGACCATTCAATATAAGGCAAAACATTGACCGCGCATGCGCGAACAAAAGTACGAAGCGGCATGATGCACAGTATTAACAAAACTGGCAATCGGAGACACACAAACTTCAAGCGACACCTGCATCTTGTCGTGTCGCTTCTGTTCGAAAGGTTCAATTCATTACTGCGGGTTCGCTTCAGTAGTGGTATTTATGATATTATAAACCCGAGAAAGTATGAACCCCCCTCAAGCAGATTTGGCTACACTTAAAACAAGCTCAACATGCCCATATGAGCTTTTTGCTCAAGTGTGGAACCCTGCCTAATCCAAGATTTTTGTAAAAAAGCCCTCATGGATTCCATGAGAAAGTATGACCCCCCTCAGATTGATTTGTCTACACTTACAAAAGGCACTTCTGTGAGATTGTTGTCCATAAACCTGTCAAAAATATGCCCCTCTTGATATTTTTTTTGGCCACACTTAAAACTAGGCCACCCACACCCATACACACCTACACCCACCCACACCCACCCACACATATTTACTTCCGGTCCACTTCCGGTTCACTTCCGGTCCACTTCCGGTCTACTTCCGGTTTACTTCCGGTCCACTTCCGGTTCACTTCCGGTCTACTTCCGGTTTGCCTACTTCCGGTCCACTTGTGGCCAAGTTGTGGCCTATTTCTGCTTTTTTTATCCAGCATAAAGTTTTGATCTGAATCCCAAGAAATTGTATATAAATACCAAAGCCAAAAATATTAAGTGTATATACACATACACATGTACACACACACACACAGCACAGTGTTGAACCCAACTGATATTTTTATCCAGCATAAAGTTTTGATCTGAATCCCAAGAAATTGTATATAAATACCAAAGCCAAAAATATTAAGTGTATATACACATACACATGTACACACACACACACACAGCACAGTGTTGAACCCAACTGATATTTTTATCCAGCATAAAGTTTTGATCTGAATCCCAAGAAATTGTATATAAATACCAAAGCCAAAAATATTAAGTGTATATACACATACACATGTACACACACACACACACAGCACAGTGTTGAACCCAACTGATATTTTTATCCAGCATAAAGTTTTGATCTGAATCCCAAGAAATTGTATATAAATACCAAAGCCAAAAATATTAAGTGTATATACACATACACATGTACACACACACACACAGCACAGTGTTGAACCCAACTGATATTTTTATCCAGCATAAAGTTTTGATCTGAATCCCAAGAAATTGTATATAAATACCAAAGCCAAAAATATTAAGTGTATATACACATACACATGTACACACACACACACACAGCACAGTGTTGAACCCAACTGATATTTTTATCCAGCATAAAGTTTTGATCTGAATCCCAAGAAATTGTATATAAATACCAAAGCCAAAAATATTAAGTGTATATACACATACACATGTACACACACACACACACAGCACAGTGTTGAACCCAACTGATATTTTTATCCAGCATAAAGTTTTGATCTGAATCCCAAGAAATTGTATATAAATACCAAAGCCAAAAATATTAAGTGTATATACACATACACATGTACACACACACACACAGCACAGTGTTGAACCCAACTGATATTTTTATCCAGCATAAAGTTTTGATCTGAATCCCAAGAAATTGTATATAAATACCAAAGCCAAAAATATTAAGTGTATATACACATACACATGTACACACACACACACAGCACAGTGTTGAACCCAACTGATATTTTTATCCAGCATAAAGTTTTGATCTGAATCCCAAGAAATTGTATATAATAAACAATAACAAAAATGCCGAATCAAAAATATTGTAATCAATGCAATAAGAATATATCCAGCCCCAATTGGGCCAAGCACCAAAAGATTTGTAACCCAGACAAATACAGAACTCCCACAAAAATATGCCCCAAATGCAATAGAAAATACAGCATGGAATATTTCACATATAAACATAAAGATACTTGCTCTGCACAACCATCTACATCTGGTCTGAAAAGAAAGCACGAAGCACCTGTTAATGCTGGACCAGCAAAGCAGCCACGCCATGCACCCATCCATAGCAGTTTTAATGCCCAACTTAGGGATTACCGGTTTGTATCAGAGCCAAGATGTGGCATTGAGAATTTCTTGAAGAGTATAAATTCTAATCTCCAGGCAATTCTAAATGCACATCTTGGCTCTTATAAGCTCTCCCTCAAATTGTATACACAATATAAGAAACCAAATGGCACAAAATTTATACACCCCCACGTAACAGAAACTGTACCGGTATATTCAAATGCAAATTCAGACAAAATAATAAGCAGATTGATGGATCAACTGAATATCAAACACTCTGAATTTGCGGCAAAAGAGTCCGGATGGAGCCTATGCGGATCCCCACACAAGTTATATGTTAATATTTCTGAATTCGGCCCATTAAAAGGTTCTACATATCTGCCATTACCTGCTAATATTAAAAACAGAAGAGCCGTGGTTAATATAGAAAATACCGACCAGAAATGTTTTCTGTGGTGTATATTAGCTGCTTTGTTTCTAGTTTCAAGGCATCCTGAGAGAATAAGTTATTACAAACAGCATGAACATATTTTTGACGATGCAATGGAGGGTTTGGAATATCCAATGTCTGTTCAGAATATTGATAAATTTGAAAAAAGGGCCAGGCACATCAATGGCAAGCAATTATCTATTAATGTATTTACTTGTTCCACTGGCAATTGCTTGATAGCACCTCTCAGAATCAGTACACTTGATGATGAATCTGCTATTCCGATTGATCTGCTCTTAATTGAAAAGGATGGTACATATCATTATACTTTGATACATAATCTTGAAGCTTTAGTGAGAATACAACTAGACAAATCTAATAGAATATTCAAGTTGTGCAGAAGATGCTTAACTGTATTTGATGGTCAAAAAATGGTGAAGGGGGTACCTGAATGTAACACAGAAATTGCTAAACACAAGTTAATTGAGCATCTGAAATACTGTGGCAACCATAAACCTGTTCATATGGTGATGCCAATGCCAAGTGAAAATTGCAAATTCAAAAAGAATGAAGCCTTGTTGGAACACCCAGCATATATTGTCTGGGATTCTGAATCAAATCTCAAATCTCTTGCATTCTGCAATCCAGATCCCGAAGAGTCTTCAATTACACCATACCAGCTACATGAACCTTCCAGCTTTTGTTATACAGTTATACAGGATGGTGTTGTTACTAAAAAAGATTCATACATGGGACCAAATGCCATCAAAATATTTGCACATAGAATAGAAAATGAGTGCCGTGACATAGCATCTAACATCTTATTAAAATCAAAGCCTATGTTGCCTTTAACAGAGGATCAGATTGAAGATTTCAACAATGCAGAAAAATGCCCGGTATGTGATTCTGAATTTTCAGATACAAATATCAAGGTGAAACACCATTCTCATACAGATGGTAAATTCTTAATGGCCCTGTGTAATAGCTGTAATATTAAGATCAGGAGACCAAGATTTGTCCCCATATTTTGCCATGGAGCATCCAATTATGATTTCCATCATCTGATCAGGTATGAGGGGTTTGAGAAGCAGAATTTAAATATTTTAGCTGAAAATGATGAGAAATATATATCTATTAGCAAGATAATTAAAGTTGATGGTGTTCCTATTCACATAAGATTTCTTGATTCTTACAGATTTTTATCTGCTAGCCTGGCTACACTGGCCACTCAATTATCTGATGAACAATTCAAAATCACACGTGCATTGTTTCCAAATCAGGACCTGAAATTAATTAGGCGGAAGGGTGTATATCCATATGACTATGTTACAGATTTTTCTAAATTTGATGAGTGTTCCCTGCCACCACAAGAAGAGTTTTACAGCAAAATCAGAGGATCTGGAATCACTGATGATGATTATCACCATGCTCAGTTGATGTGGAACAATTTAAAATGCAAGACATTTGGTGATTATCACATGGCATATTTGAAACTTGATGTCACCCTCTTAGCTGATATATTGCAGGCATTCAGAAAATCTTCTATGCAAAATTATGGACTGGACCCAGTGTATTTTTACAGTGCCCCGGGCCTAGCATGGGCCGCAACGTTTTTCAACACCAAAAAGCAATTGGATCTGATCCACGATCAAGATATGTATCTGTTTATGGAGAAAGGTATAAGAGGAGGGATGGTGCAATGTTCTCAGAGATATGCCAGAGCAAATAACAAGTATATGCCTGATTATGATCCAGCACGGTCATCAAATTATATACTGTATGTAGATGCCAACAGCCTCTATGGTCACGCCATGATGCAAAAACTGCCATATGCAGAGCTTGAATGGGTTGAAGATTTCAATATTGAGGATCTTAAGAATTATGATGACAGTGACTATGGCCTCTTCTTAGAGGTTGATCTGATAATTCCTGATGATTTGCACAACAAATTTTCTGATCTGCCCCCAATTCCCGAGGTTCAGTGCTCACCTGGCTCTAAACAGAAGAAGCTCATGATGACTCTGGAGCCGAAACAAGGCTATGTCACATATTACAAAAACCTCCAGTTCCTGATGAAACATGGTGTTCAAGTGACCAAAGTTGGAAAAGTCTTAAGGTTCAAGCACTCAGAATGGTTGAAACCATACATTGATACAAACACGGAGCTTCGAACATCTGCAAAGAGCCAATTTGATAAGGGCTTGTTTAAATTGATGGTGAATTCAGTGTATGGCAAAACTATTGAAAATGTCAGAAAACATACCGATGTTAAAATAATTACTGACCACAGCCTGAGCAAAAAATTGGTTGCAAAGCCCAACTTCAATTACAGAAGAATTTATGATGAGCACATGGCACTTTTCAACATGATGAAAACAAAGATCAAATTTGATAAACCTATTTATGTAGGGGCTGCGATATTGGAATCGTCCAAATTACATATGTTAACATTGTATTATGATGTGCTGAAACCTTTTTATGGTGATCGTGTAAAATTATTGTACATGGACACGGATAGTTTTATTCTTGATATTCAAACAGAAGATGTTTATCAAGATATGTCACAGCCTGAATTGTTTCAATACTTTGATACCAGTGAACATACAAAGATTCAACACCACAACAAAAAGGTGCCTGGCAAGTTAAAAGATGAGACACTTGGTGATGTTATTGTGGAATTTGCTGGGTTAAGTGCCAAGGTGTACAGTTTTAAAACATGTAGTGCTGTTGTCAAAAAGGCCAAGGGCATTGGCAGAGTGACTGTGGAAAAAGATCTTGTATTTGAAGATTATAAAAATTGCATCAAATCCCAGAGTTCAATCAGTACATCAGAAAATAGAATTCAGAGTGAGGATCACTTGTTGACTTCAAATATTGTAAGAAAAGTGGCCCTGGACCCACATGACGATAAGAGATGCATTTTATCATGTGACATACATACTTTACCTTGGGGGCATTGTGATTTGAAAAGTGGCAAACAATGCCCAATTACAGAGCATGATTTGAAATAAATAAACATGCCTATGAACTTATTTGGGTTCAAAAAACAGGCTATTATGGAGCTGCCCACACCACAACCCTCTCCTGATATGCTGTCTAAACTGAGTGGCTTGTTAATTATTCATCTGAACAGCATATTTACAGATAATGATGAAGAAACAGGCAAAACATTGTACATATTTAACAATAATTTAAATCATTACCAATTACCTGTAGGTGGGCAATTGCAATTTATTACAACCCCTGAGAGTGATGTCAAGATTTCAGTAGGGAGAAATATTTATAGAATTAAGCACTCAAACATGGTTTCTGGCACTGTATATACTGTTTCTGCTGGTGACTGCTTATATATTGAGGTCCCGGGATCCTATGACAAGCTTATACCTTTCTTTATAGAATTAAGAATCAGATACTCTATAATAAATAACCATTAAAACAAAAATGCCTAATGATATATTTGGCCATACAAGACATGAAGATCACAGTGATGAGATTCTGATGCTTGATGTCAGAGTCAAGAAATTAAGAAGTGATTTACAAGCTTTACAAACCACACTCAATGCCAGTCTTCAATTAGAAATTACAAATTTACAATCACAATGCATGGACCCTCTTCTTAAAATTGATTCTGAACTCAAAGTGCTGCTTCAGAAATATACTGATTTGGCCACATTAGATAATTTTCAAAGTTTAGAAGAAGCTGTAGCAGCTCTTCAAGCCAAATTTAAGACCCAGGCTAACAACTCTGAGCAATTGAAACAACAATTGGAAGAGCAGATAAATAATGTCCAGACACAGCTCCAAACAATTGTCAAAAGCATAAAATCACAAGAAGATTTTGATCTAGTGATTTCCACTCTAAAAGAACAGATTCAATCACTCCAGATACCTAATCTGGACCCTCTGCACAATGCCATAGCCGAGGTTAAAGAAAAAATTGAGACACTTGAAAATTTTATGAACAATTTGCCATCTTCTGATGCTTTGAATGCAATAACTCGGAGTGTTGCAAATATTAAGCTGCAACTTGAAACATATGAAGATTTTGGAAAAATTCAAAGTTCCATAACCCATCTTGAGGGTACAATAGCAGCAGTGCAAAATGATTTGGCAAATGTACTAGAATCCCGATTGCCCGGTATTGTAGACACCCTTGTCAGTGTCCAGCACCAAATCACAAAGCTTGAAAACCTCAACACTGAATCTGAACTATCTCATTTTCATCACTTGATCGATGATATCCAAACAAAGCTTGAAATTTTACAACAATCCACACCCACTCAGGCAGACATAGCCCTGCTCCAAAATGCTATGCAAAATGTGGCTGATGCTTCTGAATTAAACAATGTAAAATTGGCACTTGAATCTTTGCAGAATACTGTTTCAAATCTTCCTACATCACAGGAACTTAAAAATATTAAGAGGGCAGTGAATAGGATATTGAAATCAGAAGATGTCAAGAATATCCAGACAGAGATCAAACATCTCACTCAGACAGTGGCTATTCTTCCAACTAATCAACATATTAATGAATTGCATGCCCTGTTTGAGGATATCAGAAGACAGGTCCATGATCTTACTGCTCAAAATTCAAAATTGGCAGTTGTTGAAAATTTGCAACAAATTGTAGCTAATATCAAGCAACAGCTAGGGACCATGGAATCCAATCAAGCAAATGCTCTGTCTGTTTTTGCCACCCAGCTTCAAGAGATTGTGCAACAATACAAGAAACTTGTTGTGGACATAAAAATAAAGCCAGGCCATGATGATGTTGTTAGGACCAATCAATGAGCACCTTGAATCTGTAACAAGCAGATTGCTTACAGCAGAAAAAGAAATAACAGGCATAATCGAGAATCCAAAACATACAGTAATTCTTGAATTGTACAGCATCCCCAACAAAGAATATGATTCACCATTTACACCAGGTGGCAAAATATATATGCTGTCCCCTGCACAATTTTATTACCAGTTTTTTGTTGGAGGCACATTGAGACCAATCAAGATCAAATATTGGCTTCAACCACAGGCACACCACTACCCTACCTTATCAATAACAAATGCTGATAACAAAGTGAAAATCACCAGTGTAGAGTTAGAGGATTTTACAGACCCCAATACATTAGAAACAGCCTATACTGAAGATGATGGCACTTTGGAATTTAAAATACAAATAGGGGACAAATTATATTTAGAAAATCCTGCAGTATCAGCTGCTGAACACCCCATAGTTGCAATATTCTTGTTTACATATTATGTCTAGACAAATTATTGTTGATGAATTACACAGACAAGCCAGACATAATTATAAGAGACTCCCAGTAGTCACAAAGGGCATAGATGATTTATGGCAGAGCGACTTGATTGAAATGGCAAGTGGGCAGTTGAAAAACTTAGACAAAATCAACAAGGGCTACAAGTATCTACTCACTGTGATAGACACATTTTCAAAATTTGCCTGGGCTCTGCCACTCAAATCCAAGACTGGAAAATGTGTTACAGAAGCCCTCAGGACAATCATCAATCATTCAGGAAGATCACCGCGCTATTTGCAAACAGATAATGGCAAAGAATTTTATAATTCAGTGTTTCAACAATTTATTAAAAGCCAGGCAATAAAACATTACTCGAGTTACAGTGATCTCAAAGCCTCAATTGTAGAGAGATTCAACAGAACCTTAAAAAATCTTATGTATAAACAATTTACCCTCCAAGGTAATTATAAATGGCTTAATATTCTTCCAGAACTTCTACATAAATATAACAACTCGGTCCATTCCACAATCAACATGAAACCCTCTGAGGTAACTTCATCTGATGAGCAAAAATTGATCAGGACTGTTTATTATCCTAGATACCAGCCAACAACAAGAGGGGCCAAATACAGGGTGGGTGATCAAGTAAGAATCAGCAAATATAAGCACTTATTCAAAAGAGGCTTTACAAGAAACTGGAGCACTGAATTATTTACAGTGGTTCAAGTTAAACCCGGGACCCTTAACACATATATAATAAAAGATCACCGAGGAGAAATTCTCAAAGGCAGGTTCTATGAACAAGAGCTCAGCAAAACTAAACAGCCTGACACATATCTCATAGAAAAAATCATCCGCAGAAAAGGCAACAAGTTATTTGTCAAATGGCTAGGACTCCCAGAACACAGCTGGATCGATGCAGACAAAATAATAATATGA
This sequence comes from Lepisma saccharinum, assembly GCF_977018435.1. Lineage (NCBI taxonomy): Eukaryota > Metazoa > Arthropoda > Insecta > Zygentoma > Lepismatidae > Lepisma > Lepisma saccharinum. The sequence continues at coordinate 29,751,846 of NC_139237.1, forward strand.
GCACCTGGGATGTTATAAAGAGGCTGCCAGAACCTGAACAGCAGAATAAGAGAAATGGCAACTTGCTGCCTGATAATATTAGATGTCTTATTGTTGGGCCATCGGCTTGTGGTAAAACTACACTAATGGTTGATAATTTTTTATTGGCACCCAACTGGTTAGACTGGAAAAACAGGCACTTGTATGTCTTCTCTAAGAGCTTGGAACAATTAAAATATCAGCAGCTGATGAAGCTATATGATGGATTGGATATTGCCACTTTTGAACCAGATGTTAAGCCACTTCATGACTGTCTCGATAATTCTGTTGTTGTGTTTGATGACATTATACTAGATAATCAAAACAAGGTTAGAAATTTCTTTACACAGGGCTGACACAAAAACATCGATTGCTTCTACCTGGCACAGACTTTTTCAAAAATACCGAAGCAACTGATCCGAGACAACAGCAATTTTATATGTGTGTTTCATCAAGATCATACCAACCTCAAACACATACATGATGAATATGTAGGTGGGGACTTGAGCTACAATGACTTTTCCAAGTTTTGCAGTAGGTGCTGGAACCAGGACAGTTATGGGTTTGTCACTATTGATATGACAAGAACACCTAATAGTGGAAAATACAGAAATAAAATCAACGATTTTCTAGACGTTGAGACATAAATAAATAACCATGAAACGACCAATCATCGATGATCTTAAGTTAAGAGATTATCTTGTAAAAAGATTTAAGGGATGGAAATCAGAGAACCGTGGAATTTATGAAAAACACAAACAAACAGAACAGCCTGTAATTGATGCTATTAATAATTTAGGTAAGAATATCAAAACTGTTACAGAGCAAAATCAAGATTTGATCACAGAGCTTGTACCTGTAGCTGCAAGGAACATATTAGATTATCCATTCACCCCACTTTCCAGTATTCATACACCTAGTCCTATTGCTCCTAGAAGAATTGAAGCTACTCAAGATCCTATTGAATTGGGTCTTCTTGCTCAAAAATATTTAACCACACCTAAAGACAACAAAGATGAGGTGTTTGGCTTATATGCTGACACAGAGCTTGATGGGAGCATCATACATAGAATTGGCAATTTCAGAGTAACATTTATGGGAGATGATATAATTGTTTATTCAGAATCTCGTCTCGGAGAAAAAGGTGCTTTTGTTAAGTACACCGGCACACCTGGATTGTGGGAACTGATAACTAGGAAAAGGCCTGGCAGCTATACAGATCAAGATTATGAGCACTACAAAGAAATATTAATAAAATCAGATGCTCTATACCAGAACAATGATCCCACACAAAAAAGAGTCAAGTCTAGCAGTGGGGCAAAATACAATAATTTAATCAAGCCCATATGGTCACAAATGAAGACTGGCAGTGGAATCAAACAATACAACACCCTGCCCAAAGAATTTGTGTGGGTTGATGATGTCAGGAAACTTGTAGATAGGTTATTGGTGATAGCTGGGGAGGAAAATGCAGGGAACCACAATTTTTACAATGAAAAGGTTGGAATTATGGACATGATAAGCACAAAATTATCTAATTTTATAGTGAATGACCCTAAGGGGATTGGATATCTCATAAAAATTATTAATACTCTACCACCTAAATTTTGGAATATTTCTGAGGGTCGGGGGTTGGTTAATGACATCATAAACAAGCTGCCATTTGAACTACACATTCCAGGCTATCAGTATTGTGGTCCAGGCACAAAATTGGATCATAGATTAAACAGAGGTGATCCTGGTGTTAATCCCCTAGATGCTGCTTGTAGAGACCATGACATAGCATACAACACACATTCTGATCTTGACAAGAGACATGTTGCAGACAAGAAATTAGAAGAGGCTGCATTTGGTAGATTTGTAAGCAAAGATGCTTCTTTGAGTGAAAAAATAGCAGCATTGGGAACCACCATAGCTATGAGCACCAAACAAAAACTGGGGTGGGGGTTGTGAATATGTATATAATAAACCTACAATGAAGGCCAAGGGTGTTATGTATCAAATACCTTATGCAGGTCTCAAATCTCTTAAAACTATTGACAGTCTCTTGACCAAAAAGCAGCGCAAGAAAAAAAGCTCTTGTCTTGCAAAGGGACATGGTATGAAATTGTTGCTTAGTACCCCCCAATTAAAAAAATTACAGCAATCAAGAAAAAAATCACATGTAGGGGGATTCATATTTACCATCCCGGCCATCTTAGCTGCTCTCGGGGCTGTTGGGAGCTTGGCTGGGGGATCAGCTGCCATAGCAAAAACGGTAATAGATGCCAAGAAAAATAAGGCAGAATTAGATGAGCAGAGGCGCCATAACCTGGCCATGGAGAAAAAAGGCAAAGGTGTTAAGAGAGCCATGAATAAGTTTAAGAAAAACAAGAGCCGCTTACAAACCAAGATATTGAAGCTTTAATCAAGCCACTGGGCATCAAACATTTTAGGGGTGTGTACATGTCTGATTCTTTACCAGAGCAACCACTCAACAAAGAGTGTAGCATTGTTAATTTGGATGAGTACAAAAATCAGGGGACTCACTGGATCTGTTATCTTAAATATTTAAAAAATGAGGCATTTGTGTTTGATTCATTTGGAGGTGTTCCTCCTGAAAATTTAATAAAATATTTAAAATCAGCTAATCTTTATTACAATAATGCCCGTGTTCAAAACTTCAAAGATGTTAATTGCGGACATTTGTGTTTATCTGTTCTGAGATATATGTCTCAAATAAATAAACCATCAATTGAAAATTTTCAAAAGGCCTTGTGGTATCTGAAACATCATGGGGGTATTCCATCTCACCAGCCAAAATTCAATATTGAAACTCAAATTGCATGATGACATAGTGTATCCCAAAACAATAGCTCTCAGGGCATTTTACGGCATGTACCTGATCCCTAATATTACGCACCACAACAACACAATTGCAGTAGGGGATCAAAAAATTGTCATCACTCCAGGGCAATATAATCTGTCCACTCTAAATGCTCAATTACCCAGAGGTGTAGTGTTAAGTCAAAATTCTGTCACTCACAGAGTAGAGATTGTATCTGCTACAGAAACAGTGCATCTGGGTACTATAGGAGAGCTGTTAGGCTTTGAGAACAACACAAAACTTGAAGCAGGCATCAAACACACTGCTATGAATATACCCAAATTCTTAGCCATAGAGACTCTGAATATTCACTGTAATGTGGCCGAGGGTATGATCACCAAATCAAATGGCATAGGCACTCACAAACAAACAGGCATCATTGCAACATTCAAACCTAATTCCGAATTCATGGAGCCAATCATCTACAATCCATCCCCAACATTATATTTTCCTGTGTGTCATAATAGAATAGATAACATTGAATTGATGGTCACTAATGAAAAAGAAGAATTAGTTGATTTTGCTGGAGCCACAACAACTGCAATCATAGAGATTAAGATTTAAATAAAAATACATACAATGGAAAATATTGAGAGTTATGAGCTACAATCATTCCCTCCAAACAGGAGGACATTTGCAAATTTAAATCAACCCAACACAGAAATTGAGGTTGATCTTGATGTAGGGGACGGATTTATACACCCCCACAGAGCAGATCTATACATCAAATTTGATGTTGTAAAGCTCGATGGAACAGATTATCCGGCAAATTCAAACATAAGATTGGTAGATAATTTTGTACCGCATCTGTTCACTGAAATTGAGATCAGAAAGCATGGTGTTGTTATAAACAGAATAGATTATCCCGGCATTACCTCCACGGCTTTGGCTACATTAAAATTATCCAAAACCGAGGCTTCTTACTACAAAATCGGTGGATTTGAGGCTGGTGATAAGATATTATCTAAAAATCACACAGTGCTGTTTCCCATGCGCCTGTTGCCAGGATTCTTCTCAGATTACAAAGATATTATGTGGAAGGGCGGGTTAAGAATTACATTTAGAAGAGCTGCAAATGATAATAATGCTTTGATGAGGTACAGCACATTAAACCCTACAGGGGAAGCTCTGCCTAATACCTTACCAGATGCAGGCAAATGCATTATTCAGACTATGGAGTTAAGAATCCCAGTTGTTGAGTATGAGGCCAGTTATGCTCTTAAACACAAAGCTGATATAGTAAAAAATCCACAGATTCCTCTGCAATTTTACACATATCAATGCGTACAGAAGCCTGCATCTGGGACATATTATGAGTTTGATGCTACAAACTCATTCTCCAGTATTCAATATGACATGCCTGATTTTGTGGTGGTATTGTTTCAGACTGGGAGACACAATAATCAGGAAAAAAATTCAAGCAAATTTGATAGCTGCAACATCAAGAATATATATCTTAAAAATGGCAGAAATGAGGTATTTCCTAGAGAAAATTACAATTTAGACATGTCCAAGGATGATTTCCTCAAATTATATGAGGCTTTTTCGGCTTTCAAACGTGTCACTACTGGCAATACTGACATGCATTACACACCAGATGAATTCAAGGCACGGAGACCCATGTTTGTAATCAACACTTCAAAAAGAAAACAAGTTGTGGTGAATGACAGGACAAACATTAAAATTATCTGTGAATTCCACGAGGCATTACCCGATGACACCATTTGTAGTGTTATTCTCATAGGCGAAAAATCATATGTTTATGATGTAAGAAATGAGAGAGTCACGGAGCAATTCTAGAATAATTATATTATTTTAATATTAGATATATAAGTTGAGCCTGGTGGCCAATTGAACTCAAACCGGAAGTAAACCGGAAGTAGGCAAACCGGAAGTAGACCGGAAGTGAACCGGAAGTGGACCGGAAGTAAACCGGAAGTAGACCGGAAGTGGACCGGAAGTGAACCGGAAGTGGACCGGAAGTAAATATGTGTGGGTGGGTGTGGGTGGGTGTAGGTGTGTATGGGTGTGGGTGGCCTAGTTTTAAGTGTGGCCAAAAAAAATATCAAGAGGGGCATATTTTTGACAGGTTTATGGACAACAATCTCACAGAAGTGCCTTTTGTAAGTGTAGACAAATCAATCTGAGGGGGGTCATACTTTCTCATGGAATCCATGAGGGCTTTTTTACAAAAATCTTGGATTAGGCAGGGTTCCACACTTGAGCAAAAAGCTCATATGGGCATGTTGAGCTTGTTTTAAGTGTAGCCAAATCTGCTTGAGGGGGGTTCATACTTTCTCGGGTTTATAATATCATAAATACCACTACTCGCTTCCAAGGGACACGTGGTGGTTGTCGCTTTCGTGTGAAATCTCCCTTACAAAGCCAAAAAGCTACAAATGACAGACGACAAGTGACAGGCGACAAGCGACACGGAGAATTCACACAGAAGCTGCAAGCGGAAAGCGACACTAGCACAGTTAGTTTAAATTCAAACATTCACAGCACATGAGCTAACAAGAGCACGAGGTGACAGGATGTACGGTATTGAGAAAACTGCCTAGTTGAGCGACACGTGCAGCTTGTCCTGTCGCTTTGATACGAAAGGTTGCATTTATTTCTTAATACTGGTTTCCAAGTTAAGCGTATCGCGTGCCGCTTGTTTTATTGAATTCTTCTCAGGAAAGGAAGAGATGCTTTTACAAATAGAGTTTCCCGCATAATTGTAATAATGAATGATCGACGTATAAACTTGATGTGAAGTGTCTTTGTTTCGCGAATGGAGCGAACAATAAAACGTTTTATAAATCTCATTCCTTGCAAGAACCCAATCACAGTAACTGTTCATCCCCTGACCTCTACGTCCACGTCACCCATGAAGTCTGCTGGTGTTTCTTTGCACCTGGGCCACAAGCGTTTCGTTCTCGCGCCTTTTTTACCGGACACCCGGTCCTTTCTTACTTCGGTAGTTCTTCTCGCAGTGAAGTGGGAGGGGTATGTTCCACTTAAAGCCTCCCCGATGGAGCTGTCGACCTCCGTGGAGGATTGATTAGCACAGAGAGCTACGACGCCACAGGTTCCGGGTTCGAGTCCCGGGTAAGGCATATTTGTGTTTGTCCAAATGAGAAAAACTGAAAATTGAGATTAACCGAGAAATGAAAATCTTGAGAATAAAGTTAATAACTTCCGCTTGGGGGTATTCCTTTAAACAAAATGGCGTAGTAGTAGCTTCGTCGCCTTGTAATCAAGGGATACCGGTCCGATACCCGGTGGAGGTACTTAGTGGTTAGGATTCCACTTCAAACTGTAGGTCTAGTTCCGATTAGCCTTACTGTGCATAAAGTGGACTTAAAACACCAACTCAAACAAACGAGTTCCACCTGCACCAAAAGCAAGCATACAGTCAATAAGTTTAAATATCGTATGTCTTCATGTCGATAAAAATAACCCTTTTTACCACCTTGCTACCTCGATATCACAAACACTTCACCCTTGCAATACGCAACCACGATTAAGAAGGAGAAAAGAACCAACGTTCTCGAGGCAGATTTGGGAGGAGTATATTATTGGTAAATAAGCATATCGTACAGTCACGGACACTTCTGTGTTGTAGCAACATTATTGACGTTCAATGGGATCATTACTACCACGAGTGTACAACCCTAAACTGATGTTGCGTTATATTTTCTTGCAAGGTCGGCTGTAATAACTCTCATAACATGTCGCAATAAAACAAGTGGCTACACCAAAGTGAGGTAGAGGCGAACACACTATTATTCTGCACTGTTATCTCAAGAATCCGATATTAGCAACAGAGGGAGACATTTCTTAATCACAAGAAATGCTTTCAATTCACTACTTATAAAAAGTAGATGGTGTCATCTAGGCAGATCAAACTGACTCGACTAGAAAAGCACAAGAAGCTAAATGTCTCGATCATTGCGATCATACGGTCTAGTTTTATTATTGTGTGTAGTTTTATCAACTAACCTTGAAAGAAACAGTTTGCATCGACGTACACACGAAACATTTCCAACCATTGACAGCACAAAACATGTCGCTACTAATACACAGAGACGTAGTGCAACAAGCCTACGAGCGCAAAATGAACAATCTCTATTTTATGGTGGTATTTTAAGACTTTAGATTTCAATGTCGTTGGAGGGAAAATGGATTGTGCACTTAAGCATATGCCGTGTTTCAGGATATCTTTTACGGAAATGAAGCATTACAGCCGTAATCCATAGTTAAAAATAACTAAATTCCATCAGGTTTAATCACTTTGTCCTACATTGCGCAAATCTTTGTAACATTTAATTACATCGATGAAACTTTTTTTTCTGTTATTTATTTTTCTAAATAAGCATTCAAACCAGAGACCTAAACTAATACGTACATGTCGGCATGTTAGAGGTTTATCCTATAAAGAAATATTCTTCGTAATAAAGGAGTTAGTTAGTTAACACGAACAGTTTTCTTTCTCTTCGTCGGATACGACGAATTAGACTACAACAATCACTAGCAGAGTTGTCTGTTTCCATTCGAATCGTTCCCGCGACAAAAGTAAGTTCCGAGCAACCCAGCTGACCGCTGGCGCCAAAGTGTCGGGAATCGTCTCAAGCAGACCTTCAGTGAGCACAAGGCAATGAATTCGGTTTCTAACTGACACGTATACATACAAGACCAGGGACGTGACCGAGGTTGGAGGATTGGGACAAAATATACTTTGTTCAATTTGGACCAAATTGTCTGTTTTTACCATGTACTTAGTAACAATTGATTTGCTCGCTCACACTAAACATTTATTTCTATGACCCGAAACTCAATATTATGCTTATTACTTCAAAATTGCTATTACAAAATTGCTAATTTGACTTCACGTAATGGAAGTTTTCAGTTTTCAATATAACGCAGGTGCTCTGCATAGCCATGGAGTCCAACAGCCTTATGAAGAACAAAGCCTATCAATGGGTTCTTTGTTGAGAGCATTGAGTCCCATCGCCGCTGTTATCAGACTTTTTCAATAGCAGCCAGATCGTCCTTATTAAGTTTTCCGAACTATATTCATTCTTTTGAGTCATCACCCAAATTTTGGAGCTCTGACGAGAGTTCGAACCCGGGACCGCGTATAATAAGAGGGAGACCTTTCATGGTAAGAGTATGATAATTACAATGGAATGAGAGCCCCGAAGCTAGATATATTGGCACCCTAGTAGTAGGGTGGCCATAATATTTTGGCCCAAAAACGGGACATCCCAAGATAAGTTTACCTCCTCCCCTCCTGAAAAATCTGTTAGGCCTAATTATAAAAATATTGTTATAATTATACTATCGTTATTATTATTTGAAATATGAACTGTCGTTTTTATAATCTCGGTGTGACTTACACGGTATTTCTGGTTCCTTCTGATCAACCTTTGATGTTAGCCCTACGCTAAAGTTGAGGAGTGCAAGAAGTATTTATCAGAACAATCAATCTTCTTGAGAGCAACTATATTTTTTCATCAACCGTTTATAAATCTCCTTGAAAACCTTATCCCACACATCTGAAGCGAGATTTGCCATTTGAGTTTCTGGTTTGTGTCTTGTACCAAGTCCCTATTGAAACTGCATGTACGCTTCTTGGACACGCTTATGCACTGCTCTACAAATAACGGAACACACGCAAAACAATACAACTTTTTTTAACACTTGGTTAAAGCTAACAAGCTAACACCTAGACTTTTATAAAACGGGACAAATAGTGTTTTTAAATAATATCGAAGGGACGACCGGGACACGCCTCTCAAACGAGACTGTCCCGGTCAAAACGGGACGTACGGTCACCCTATATAAATGACAACATCAGTAAGGACCTAATGAGTGAACTGTTGAAAAGAAGAGCGTGTCAAACAGCACGGTGTATTGAAATCGAGAGGTTGGGTTACGATGAAATGTTGCACGCAGAATGAAGCAACAACTGTCTACAATTTATCATCACCGAAACTTAAGTCTTGATGGTTATTTATATCTCGAGGGTAGCAGCTTTGATGACGTCAGTGTTCATTTAATGACGAGTAGATAAATGGTTACTACGAAGTCAACGGTTGTGAACTCGATTTACTTGTCGCCCGCCGTCCAATGTTCCGAATTCTGGACTGGGCATGCATGTGAGTGTCACTTCATCTACTTCATCCTCATCGTCGCGATTAGTCAAAAGTGTCCGAAAAGTGAAGTAAAATAATAAAAATGAATAAAAGTTGAGTCAGGTCTAATGACCTGGGCGTTTCTGTGTGTGTTGAATCCATGCATCGTTGAACTCCTCCCTTAAGAGGCAGAACTAAAAAGTAATCACCTAGGATCTTTCAAAAGTTCAATACCTCTTCAGGATAAGAAGACCGTTCTAAATCATACTTTGGATGGAAAGTCAAAGCAATAACAATCCTTCTCATAGGCGTGCTCACGGAGGGCAAGGGAGACATTACAATATGTGTGTATTGTCCATCATGAGAAAAAATCACATAAGCACAAGAAGACCAATACAATTCACTAAAAAAAATAATTAAAAAATGATAAAAAAAAAAACAATTTCGTGGTTGGTCGACACGTGAGAGTCAAGTTAACATAGACAATGTGATTGCAGGATAATGGCAGAGCTCCGAATGACAAAAGGAAATGCTCCACCCCAGTGGCGGCGATGGGGAACCAAAACCGCGGGGGCAAACACAATATTTCCCTTTGAAGATAAGGTTTAGCACAGTGCAAGGACAAAAGTGACGAAGAACAGGGGGCAAGTGCCCCCCTCGCACCCCTAATCGCCACCACTGCTCCACCATATTATAACCCCCTCCGGCCCATGACCAAACAAAAGACTTTCGAATTTTACAACAGATATATAAGCACATAAATTTCAATGTTAGAGCAACGCTAAAAAGTAGGCGAACGCCGAGTTAACAAACATGAAGCAATTTTTAATGTTTTGTGGTGGCTCCGTCACTCAGCCCTTGCATACGCGGACTATGCATTCGGTGATTTATTTACATACGAAATTTAATATTTTGAAACTTGTTTCGTTCTTGTTAAGTCGGCCCCCGTGGTGGAGTGGTTAGCACATCGCGCTACGACACCAGGGGCCCCGGGTTCAATCCCGGCCTTGGCCTGGATGTTTGTGAGTGTCCATTCATCAATTACATGATATCATCACTCATCCCCATCTTCGCAAATTAGCAAAAAGTGGCACAAGAAACGAATTAAAATAAAGCGAATAAATCAATCAATCGTTCCTTATACGAGTAATTCTACATTGATTTCAGCAATATCAATTTCCAACGATGTGGTTTGTCCTGCAATTATCAGGCAAGTTATATTCACGAAATATATTGTTTCTAGATGTTACAGTCACCTAATGCTTCCAAATTAGTTTGTGTGAGATAATTTCTCCCCCAATTTATGTTATTAAAGCTTTTACGTTCCTGTGATTTGGCATAAGCAAGTGGACCAACTTAAAAAAAACTACGACAAAAAGTCACATTTTAAAATTAATATACGATAAGTAAAATGGCTTTTTCTAGCCTCGTTACAACACTGTATGGTATAACCAAATAATTTTGATTGTGAACTATAATAATGTCTTCAGCAATGTATGAACTTTGTTCGGCAACACATAACGAAGTGTTTTTCGCAAGGTTTTTTAGTAAGACCGTATAAACAGCATTTGGATAAATTTTCAGAAGAATGATAAAAGGCATCTGTCTGTACTATATGTCATTCCTTTTTCTCTAAATTTGCTCTGAAAGACCTCCAGGGACTGCACCTGCACCCTGGCGCTGACTCTAACTGACAGTCATCTTGAAACGAGCAAAGGGGCAACGTGTTTTCAAGCCGTTTATATTGATGGTGCACTGGTAATGCTGTCAAATTTTTATCAAGGGTCCCGAATTCATGTCAGGTGGAGGCTCATATTTGCTTGGATTCCGTCCAAACCCGATTAGGTTTGAACGAATTCTCTTCATTCTCGGGACTTAAATCAACTCTTTAATTATTTCCATTAGTATTCAGAAAACGTCACCCACCATTCACTTACTCTGTACGCATTTCTGTGCGGAATTTACTTCCAATTCCAAGTTTTCCTGTAGTGCACCGCCCTGCGAAACGAAGTGGGTAGCACGCCACGAGTTCGTAGTTCGATTCCCGACCTGGAAATTGGGGTTCTTTGTGAGAGTCTCTTCTTCAATTTCATCATTCATTCTTTTTTTCGCGATTAGCCAGAAGTAGCAGAAAAGCGAAGTAAAATAAACTCAATCAATCAGTGAATCAAACTTTTCAAGGGTCTCTAATCAGGTTGTTCTCAACCTTTTTCAGTTCGGGACCCACCCTGAAGAATATTACACATCACGGGACCCACAAGTATGGGTGCCGGCAGAATTACTTGAAGGGGTGTGTATCCAATTTATAATAGTACGTGTTTTTGCTAACATCGAGTAATTTACGAAGCCCTCTTTTACGCTTGCTTAAACAAATTTCACATACTTCATTCTAGAAAAGTGCCATACATATATAATTTCAAAAGCTGAAATTGAGAGATGCCGGTGAAAAGCAATGGTAGGGTGCGCATAACAGAAATGTAAAGCTTAGAATACGCACAGCATGGGTTGAATTTAAAATATTGAAACAATATATACTAGTATTTTAAATGTAATAGTTTTGTAAGACAGTAAGTACATTCTTAAGCCCGACTTCGCGACCCACTAAACACCCTCTCGGGACCCAGCTGTGGGTCGCACCCCATAGGTTGAGAAACGATAAAATCCAATACTTTATTCCCCCTAGCACTTGAGTCGGACAGAAACAAGTTTGGGAAGTATGCTTCTGCAAGCTGTGTCAGTGTATGGCACCTCGAAGTCTGGAGAAGGGTCGCGAAGTGTAAGAATGAAGGAAGGAAAAAGATAACGTTTGCTTCCACAAATTAAACTTGCAATAGCTTAATTTTACTTGCATTCTCTTATATTAAGTTTGCAGCTGCAGCAGCAGGCAAGTTGTCCATCACAATGTTTATAACTATGCCACATGCAATACAAAATTTGAGGATTGAAAGAAAATCGCTAAGGAGACGGAGGACAACGGTAGAATATAAAATAACGTACTTCGCGACAACAAAGGGATTAAGGTGTATACAACCTCTCGCCTCACAGAAAGCAAGTTCAAGAGAAGTACAATCAATAAACGATTTTTCAAACCCTTATATTTTATCTTCGTATGGTTTTTATGGGTATGTCCAATGATATTTTGTCCCTAAAATACACACCCTTCTGTCTCCCTACTTTTCCTGTTGTATTTTCTGTTACAATGGAAATATTACGGGACGGTTTCCTTAACTTCATATTTACCATGGACCCTACAGTACGTGCTCAAGACACTCGATCCAAATAATTCTTGCGATGAACTGAAAGTAAGCGAATGAAATATATCTAATCAAACCTATCATTATAAGCAATTTTATTGGCATACGTACATTCACTAAAGTTCCAACCAGCCACGTTGATATTTCCTTGCAACCTCCCACGGTTAAGTGGTGAGGTTAACAGACTGCAGAGCCAGAGGTAAGCGGGTTCAACGCTGGTTAGGCATAGACGATTCATTTTGTTTGTGCGATTTTCTTGCCATTACTTCATCATTCTACGGTGAAAAGCAAGGTAAAATATCCAAAATGAGACAGAAATAGAAGAAACTCCCCATTAAGCGTAAAATAGCCTATGCAATTTAAATTTAGTCATGGGGGATTAACTGGGAAATGAGATACTCTCGCCCGAAACGTCTCAAAATATTATTATAAATTGGATGGCCGAGTGACATTAAGAAAGTATCAGCCCTTGTACCTCCATCGGAGTAGAGGTCGGTGATCCTTTATGACTAGGCAACAACATTCTTCTATATAGTTCACTTTGTTCACAGATAGGTTGATCGAGATTGGATCACGAGGAGAGGGGGTGCTGCCATGCCTACAATATCTTGTTATCAAATTTTTAACTGTAAATATTTTAATGAAAAATGAAAATAAATTACACTGTTCTCTAGGGATGTTTCCTACCAATGTTTCTAAATTTCTTTTGTTCATAAAATGATTTAATGTAACGTGTATGGAAGAGAAATTCACTTAGTAGGCCTAGCAGTAGCGCACAGTTCTTGCAGTAATAATAAAATATTACTAATTGCCAGAGCTCAACCGTGATCGATTGCGTCGCCATCGATGTGGCAACAGATGGGGACGAGTAATACAATTCGACAAGACGTGAATTTTGACGTGAACCAAGTTTCAGCACCGTTCAACGTGAAAGCTTTATGGGTTATTTTCAATGAACGCTGTTTCAAAGTACGCGAGCTACAAGGGTCGTTCAAGGTTGACCGGGACTTTTATTTCTGCAGAGGAAATAGGTAGCAGAAGAAACACCAAACTATGTCAGTTTTTCAAAGTATTCTCCGTGCGCGCCGAGGCACCGTTGCCATCGTTCTGCCAGCTCCCGAATTCCTTTGGCGTAGAAAGAACTTGGTTGTTGTCGTAGTCACTGGAGGACATCGCTCCGCAGTGCTTCGTCTGTCGAGAAGTTCTTCCCTCCCAGTTGGTCTTTAAGGGGTGCAAACAACTGATAATCACTGGGGGCTAAATCCGGACTGTAGGGGGGGATGGGGCAGAACTTCCCAGCTCATGTCGGCCAGAGTTGTTGTTGTCACATTGGCCGTGTGAGGGCGGGCATTGTCATGAAGAAGAATGACATTTCCAGACAACATTTCAGGTCTTTTCTTGCGAATGGACTTTCGTACAGCACCACTCAACAATGTGGAGTAATACTGGGCATTAATCGTGCTCCCTTTGTCCAGAAAATCCACATGGATAACGCCCTTCATGTCCCAGAAGACAGAATGTGTCCATGCGCTTCATTTGTCACCAGCTCCCGTCCTTCGCGAAACTGCTAACACCATTCGTACACTCTTGTCCGCGACATCGTTTGTTCACCATACTGTGCTTGCAATCGTCTAAAAATCTCAGCTGGTTTCACTTTCTCCTTCACGAGAAATTTGATTACACACCGCTACTCCACAGCCACAGACACACTGCTTGCCGCCATGTTCGCTGCAACTGCTGCGCATGCGCGAAATACGTCATGCCGGGCGCTAGTTACTCGCGAAGGAATACATTACGTCATCCGCAAGTTTCATCATGATCCGGCTATTCATCGATTTTTTACGTACGAAAATCCCGGTCAACCTTGAACGACCCTTGTATATTTCCGCATTTCTATTCGTACTGTCACTGCCACTGGCAACCCCCCGTGCGCACTACTATGCCCTCACATATCAATTTTAATTTGCTTCATATGTACAAGCTGTTTTTTGAAGGTGTGTTAATATCGGTTGTTTTAGACCAAAAGAAAGTAAATTGTACACTGTTACTCTTCTGTGTACTTATATAGGCTATATATACACTCTCTCCCATTATTAGAGTTTATCCGCCCTTGTGGCACTCTTTCTTATCCTATTACTGTGTTTTATATATATATATATATATATTCGTTACTGGGACTCCTTGTTGGCGTAGTGGTAAAGTCGCCGCCTTGTAATCAAAGAGTCCTGGGTTCGATAACCAGTTGAGGCATAACATGGTTAGGTTTCCAGTTTAAACTGTAGGTCTACTCCGGTCCATACTGTATGTAAAGTGGACTTAAAACACTTACCCGATCAATCTATATTTTTTTTTACTGAAAGGTGCTATTCGGAAACGAGCAAAGCGTTTTCGTTACTTACGAAAAATTATCCAACTTTAACCCACAGAATTATAATCGAAACGTTGTTTTATATATCTCGGCTATGACTGCCTGGAAAAGATAAAGGAAGTAACGATTTTTAAATGTCGGTTGACTCATTATCTTAGCACAATAAATTCTGGGTTCCAATTCCTATGTCAGTTTCATCTGTATTACGTGGCAAATAAAGAACTAATTAGAGGCAGAGATATATAAAGAGACAGTAAACATATCATTTTCGGGGAAGGGGTACTGACTGCATTTACGCACAGTATCGGCAGTATTAAAAAAAAGTCGGTAATTGCTTTGGTAATATATCAAAAGGTAAATAAAAGAAATCGCTGTTATCCACTTTGTTGATTTCTGATTAAATATATTTTTTTTATTATTTCGTTGTTGTTAATTTTATCGGAAGAAAAAATTCTTACACTCTGCAGAAGATAAATCATGTATTAATTTCCGAATAATAATTAATCACCATTATATATCATATGCATATCATTAACATTCTTCTGTTAAGCCTTGCATGTATCCTGCAGCGCAAGACGGAAACCTGTCAAAATACTTCATCGCAACCAAAGCAGTGGGACAAAGGCCACGACTGTAGAAATGCAGGATCCAACGAACGTCTGTTTCAGGCGCCAAAACGTCTGGATTTCTGTCGCTGAGAGCTCGAGTTTCGGTTTCGGTTGTAAATGAGTGAACACTTAGGCTATATTCACAAGCAACAGTGGACTGTGCATGGGGGCAATTGGTTGAGAATACAGTACTCCCAATATCGTTCAAGCTCGCTGTACAATTAACTTCAACTGCAAATAAAGATGGCGAAATGGTGTGAATGTAGTCTGCTATCGCAATTGTCCCCAATGGCGTAGTGGTAACGGTATCACATGTAATAATGCGGTCCGGCGTTCGATCACCATTAGAGGCTCAGCGGCTCTTTCCATTGGATGATATTCACCAACAACTTCCCCCTCAATTGTTTGCGCGAAATCACACCCATTGAAATGATTTCGGAGCGTGTTGTTAACACACTTTATACGCATTGCACCTACAGTGCCTGTGGCAGTGATTAAAGGTGCAAATATAACTATTATATTCTAAATGTAGTCCTGCATTTTGTTTCGTCTCTTAACAATGACCAGACTATCTATCAGAATATATAAAACGATGTGTAGGGCCTCACATAAACTTCAATCGAGGCCAATTTGGAGGTGATTTGATGTGAACAAGAAAAAGCATAGATTCAATATTAACATATTACCTTAAGGTTTAGAAAATGATAAAATATGTGTGTAAGACTGGTGCAATAATTGGTTCCCTTTTAATTAATGATTATAATTTTACAATTATTATAATTATTATATAACTGCACTAATATAAACAACAAAGGAAGAAATGATTCATTAGAAAATAGTTTCTTGAATTTTAATGTTAAAAAATATCAATATCTATTCATGTCACTGCTTGGGAATGACCTAATAAAAGCGCGGATTTTCATGAAAGACTAGCATGCGAGTCAATATGTGAAGAAAATCGTCTCCTCGAATTAATAGCGAGGAGTTAGAGTAGAACCCAGAGAACCCTGGTAGCAGCAGATTTTCCATTTATCCTTTAGGAAAGTTCAATTTGCTGCTTCTCATGTAGTATATGCATGTGAAATATTGAGTTCAGAGTGCTGAAAACATTTCTCCCCTACTTCTCTGTTGTTACTAGCGTTTTAGATGAGAGTATTTACGTTTTGAACGTAGTTTCCCCCTTTCGCTGTAAGTAGGGTTGCGAGATTTCTAAAATAAAAAAAGGGACATATAGACATGGATATAGTTAAATTTATTTTTATAACATTTTTAAACATTACAAAATCAATTGCAATTTAAAGCATTGTTAATGCCGAATTGTTAACATTTTGACAAAATGTATTAATATTTGAGTGAACACTTGGCGTTCTTTAAGAGGATCTTTGTTTAGAATAATCACTACTATAAGAACATACACATCATAAGAATATATAGAACCCATAATAATATTAATAGTGATAATAATAAAATCGTCTTTACTAGAGCGGGCGTGCTTCGGCTGTCTCTATCGCAAAGATAACAATGAGTCGAAGTGGTTGGTAGATGAGAGAAAATAAATACAGACGCGCACAAATATTCTCGTAGGGAATAACGTTAGAGCCCCTACTCTTCAACCTTACAAGATATAAATGAAGGTCACCATTAAAGAGAGTACTTTATGTTGGTTACCAAAGATACCGAAAATGTCGGTTCTCAGTACATCGATATTTAGAGGTCATATTTTCGAGTACAGATAACGGATCCCGTATATCGAGGGTTTCAGCAGCCGGCCTCCGTGGCGTAGTGGTTAGCACAGCGCGCTACGACGCCAGGGGTCCCTGGTTCAAATCCTGGCCAGGGCATGGGTGTTTGTGCGAGTCTCTTCATCAATTTCATTAGGCCATATCATCACTCATCGATGGCGCAGTGGTAGCGTCTTCGCCTTGTAATCAAGGGGTCCTGGGATCGATACCCGGTGGAGGCACATAGTGGTTCGGATCCCACTTTAAACTGTAGGTCCAGTCCCGATTACCCTTACTGTGCATAAAGTGGACTTAAAACACAAAATCAATCAATCACTCATCCTCAACTTTACAATTAAGAGGCAGAAAAGCGAAGTAAAATAAACCAAATTAATCAATGGTTTCAGCAGCACTAAATATACCCAGATTATGCAACCATTTCAGGATATTTTTGTTTAATTTTGCCTGTTTTACGGTGCATTATATACACCAGCAAGTTAACCTCAAGGAAATAAAGTAATTAGCTCACGAAGCGGATTACATAAAAAGTAACTCCATCGTAGATTCCAGCCGAGGCCACAGTAACCATCAGCCATGGAATTACTTCTTGGTGAAGAAGAGCAATTACATTAACATATTATTATTAATAATATTAAATAGAATAGGATTATACACAGTGGCGGCGATTATGGGGGCGTGGGGAAGTTGCCTCCTCCCACTCCTCCCAACTTTTGGCACTTTTTGCCCCCGCAACTGCGTCCTCTAACGAAATTTCCTGACACTCAACTCATCTCCACTTCAAAATCAATGGAATAAAGAAATGAGTATATAAAGAATTGATGACCACAATTAGAGGCAAACCAGAAGAGTGATCATGTGAGAAGTCGACCCAATCCTTGAAATAATTTGATTTCGATCAGTCAAGTATGAGTTTTTATACATTTAACAACATTTTAGATGAAAATCTTTTTATTACATGAATGCGTGCGTTTCGTTGGTTCTCTTCCTACCGCGCCCATTTGCCATTCCTTTCTCTCCAACGTAAAGTTTGGGGGACGGTCGAGATTCTAACTCGAGGCCACGTGATCAACAGCTTGACATGCTTTGCCCAAATGTCAGCTCGTTTTGCCCCGTCGCACGGTAAAACTAAAAAGGAGCTCCTCTCCTATCAGGAGAAAGAAAACCTCGCAAAGTGACACCCCGGAGACTTCCTGACGTGAGGTGATGATCATTACTAGGGCTAAAAGGAGATAAAACATCAGCCTAGTTGTTGCAATCAATAGCAGAATTGCGATCCAGTCCCATGTCTTCATCTTTGCTTATGGGCGCGAGAAATCCCCCCTTCCTTTCCCTCCTCCAGCCTGAGAATTCTCATTTCAAGTGCTGGAGAGTAAACGTATGCCTTGCAAGTGTCAGTCTCAGAGTATTACGAGTATAGAGTGAGTTCAATATCTCGAACTACCGGTTACATCGAAGATGCAGAAAGTACCGGAAAATAACGAAGGTACCGTTTCGATATATCGATATTTCGTTGTTGCCAATACCTTAAATTCCGGTATTTTCAAGTAACGGTAAATCAATAACTCCACCATCTTTAAAAAATATAACGTTTCTTATCATTCATATTTATTTTCTAATCACACACTTATACTTATCTACACATGTGGAGCTTGTGTGCCTGTGCAGTGCTTGTTTCGGAAGAAAGTATTCAGGTACTGTTTCTAAATTCGTAAGCAACACAAAAGGAAAGTCCAAAGTTAATAAACAACTATTAATACTCGGTTATTTACAGCGCGTTCAATTTAAAATTGTACCGCAGTCCGCCCATTTACGAATACCTAACGCAATGCATTTATATGTTTGTAATGGTAACACGACGGCTGCATAGTCACGTAGCTTGGTGTGGAACGAAGAGGCAAGGAAATGGGAAAGGAAATTAATACTTACTCTCATGATGCTTTTCCGGTGGGTTCAATTTTAAATTGAACGCACTGTATATTTGACATGGCGTATCTTCCTGTTTTGTTAATCGCGACGATTTTACATTTAGGTACTCCAAATTAATAATTTTGTATATTCACACGTCAACCTGCCATTATCCTTCACATTTATGTTTTTACCTTATCAGTGACTCACTGGCAATTGCCATAATGCATAGTCAAACATCTAAGCAAAAAAAAAAAAAAAGGCGAAAGAAAATATTATCGCACTGCATCTCGGTTCTATTTAGGGGTGAACCGTTGGACATTACTCTATCGCGTCTGAACTGAATCTCCTACCTGCCCCAAAGGAACGATTGATTGATTATATTGCTTTACTTTACTTCTCTTTTTGTGCCACTTTTGGCTAATTTGCGAAGATGAGGATGAGTCATAATATGATGAAATTGATGAATACACTCTCACAAACATCGATGCCCAGGCCAAGATTCGAACCCGGGACCCCTAGCGTCGTAGCGCGATGTGCTAACCACTCTGCCTTCTGGGGCCGGCCCAAAGGAACGAGTAGAAGTGGTTAGTTATCTAATTAACTTACATAAGTTTGTTGGACGAATAAACTGGTCGCTGCAGATAATGGACATTGCTTTGCGTTGATTAAAAGGAGTCTCAAAATGTTTTATCATATATACTTGCTTCAAATTAGCAATCTCGTTACATAATTTTGTACAACCTTCATGCTTTTCGCGTCTTTAAATATGTTGGCTAAAGAAGAGTAGTTGGATAGCCTCAGGCTGAATTTTTCAAAAGAAAAGACGAATTGATCTAAAGTTAAAGTATTTTCTGATCATTTTATAAATGTATTTAACAGTTCTGCTGTACACTCAGCGGCGAAAGAAACAGTAGGCGAATTGTCCACCACCATTTTCATTCTGTCAGTATTACACAATGTGATGATACTGAATCTAAATAATGACGTCAATATGAAGAGGGCAATGCCTGCTTCGAACCAACACAGGATGTAGAATAAAAAGTAATGAAGATAGCAATGGACAATTTGCCTACCATTTCTTTGTCGTTGACTGTACAAAGTAAAACGAAAACACTCTTTGGTGGGTTCCTTTATTTTCCACAGTGGTTTTTCAGAACACCACAAGCGAAAGCTATTGCTGAGCAACTTGCTTCTTGACCTCCCTTGCTGGCAGCGTCAGCTGAGTAAAGAATGGCGCCAAGAAGTTTCATCCCGCGTTCGGAAAAGCAACAGACGCAAAATTGCGTTTGCATTCGCTGCTAGTCACTACGTACTTCGTTTTCCCCATCGTTGGTAATATCTGTCTATCAAACTTTGCCCATCATCCACTTAAGAAGGTTATAATTGAAGTCAATACATGCGAACTACAAAGCAAAACGAATGAGTGGGGGGGGGGGTCAATGTTGTTTCATCGTTTACTTACTATACGTGTCAAAGCAAAACTTTGGTCAAACCACGCTTATCTGTGGTTTAACTTTGTTTTGAGTCCACGTTTTGCATGATAGGCTAATCGGGAAGGACCTACAGTTTAAAGTGGGATTCGAGCCTCTGATCAATCTGCCCCAAAAAGGCATGAAAGTTCGATCTCGGAACCTCTTCATTACAAAGCGACAGCTTTGGGCATGAAACAATCAGGGAGGCCCTTATCTTTGAAACGGAAGGCAGAATATGGGTGTAACATCATCATACCGACTCTTCGTCGTTGCCTTGTAATCAAGGGGTCCCGGGTTCGATGCCCGGTGGAGACACATAGTGGTTCGGATCCCACCTTAAACTGTAGGTCCAGTTCTGATTAGCCTTACTGTGCATAAAGTGAACTTAAAACACAAAATCAATCAATCAATACTGACTCTTCTTCTCTTTGCTTCGTGTACATGGTGTGAAATCACTGGTTGAGGTTTACAAAGATCTTAATCTACACGTACGTGCGCGCTAATATGTATACGTATTTTAAATACAACATTACTAATTACTAAATCACTAAATATTTAAAAATAACATTATTAAATACATTTAAAGGATTTTTTTTACTTTTATAAATATCAGATTTGCACAAAGTAGCAAACTGATATCTTTACTAAGTGGTTAAAGATGTCAATTAACTTCAAAATTGTTGAAATTGTTTTATTATGGAACAGCTGAAAGATTGATTGATTGAATTGGTTTATTTTACTTCGCTTTTACGCCACTTTTGGCTAATCGCGAAGATGGAAATGGCTGATGTACAATGAAACCGATGAAGGGACACTCACAAATACCCATACCCAGGCCGGGATTCGAACCCGGAACCTCAGGCGTCGTAGCACGCTATGCTAACCACTCCTCCACGGATGTCGGCGTAACACTTGAAACATTGTGTTAAGTTTTTCTATTAATATAAATCAATTAGGTTTCATTCTTATATTTATTGTCCTTTCTTGTTTCACATTAATTGTGAATACGTTGCTATTGCTGTAGATCTGTTAATGATATTTTGAAAGATAGATTGTTGGGGAAATACCCCCGTTGCACCTTGCCCTTGGACCTCTCCACTCCCAATAGTTCTCATGCACTATCATCCGCTGAGAGGAGATCGTTTCCAGGGATATTTAGCAATCGAGTGTTACGGTTAAAAACCTTCGTTTCACTTCAGGTGACAAGAAAATCGCAAAAAATCAAGTATAATGAACAGATTGAACTGTTTGTGACATTTTGATCATTTTTGTAAGATTGTACGTGTAAGATGTACATGGTAAGATTTCACTTACCGTGGTTTACACCAGAGCCCTTCATTTAATGAATTTATTTTGCCTGTAATTTTAGTTTTACGTTCAGTAACTCAGGGCTGGACCTCAGTACGGACCTTCGGGTGCACGAGTTTGGGGTGGCAAAATTGCTTATCTTATTTAAATCTTCTTTTCGTTAACATTCTTGAACTGTAGTGATAGTGAGTTGCATGTTATTGAGTAGGAAAGCAAGCAGAGAACAGCAATTTCAGTAAATCAGGCTGTGATTCCGCCCTTTGGAAAATTATTTCTCACTTATCAGACGATTATTTGAACAGAACCTTTGATAACTTGCAGGAAACATCCCGTTTCTTCCATTCTGCACGCCCTCTCATATCCGCGTTGTGGTTAACCACACAGTACAAATTAGTTATCTTCCACACAATCCACAATACTTTCACAAAAAAAAATACTGGGAACGGTAGCCATATTATTGGTATTATAACCTGAGCATTGTATTGGTTTGGTTTAGAGTACGAGGTCGTTGTATTATGAAGTTTATCTAATCTTGTGTCTTGTCGCCAGTGTCACATGTTGGTACAATGCTGAGGATTTCGGTTTTCCTCTTAGTTGACTTATATTCAATGACAGCTTAAGGAAAGCTAAGCACTTGTTTATCGCAGAAGAAAATTATTATAACAATGTAAAATGTGACAAATCCACAACAAAATTATATGCAAGGTAATTTCGTACTTTGTAAGTCACAAGTATATAACCTATACTGAATAAATGAATGAATACTGCATTTAATTTCTTTGAATATTGCTCATGTATTAGGGGAGTCTACAGACCCCCCACCCCCGGTACGCTCTCAGACAAAAAAATGTAGAAAAAAAGTAAAGTTGTTGCGTGGAAATATGGCCATTCTATTCAATTGCTATTGCCTTCTGTTTGTAGACCGATTGATTATATAAAAAAGTGTTTTCTAAACATTTCTATGAATAAGTAGATCACAAATATGCCTTTGAGCACTACCCTGATTTTTCGACCCCTCAGAAAATCGCATGGAAACCTCAAAAACTCACTTTCTCTCCACGTTCCGCGCCTCATTTATTGCGCCGACGATGTTTCACGGCGCAGAAAAGTCGTGATGAGTGAATTCACTTTCTCATCCTTGAAGGATGAGTGCACCTTATCGTAATTTTCCAAGTCCGGGACCAAATGTTTATATATCGTGACCTTTGTAAACCTCTCTCTCTCTCGGGGAAACGATGTGCCACACGCGCGCCTCTCATTATTTTTTCCGTATTGTGACGCAAAACAAACAAATAATAATAATAATTGTTTTTTTTTTTTAGGATCCCCTGGCCCCTATATAACCTCGCCAGGGGTGCGTGGTGCCCAACCAAAAAAAAGTTCTAACGGCTGCGGTTATAGATTACCACACCTCTATAGAGTTTCACGTGTTTGTTTTGTTTTTTTTTTCTCTCAAACTTCCATGAAACTCTACAGAGGACCTCCGTAATTGCATGCAACGTGTACTAACGACTCTAGTGTTATTTTGATGTTGTAATTTTTTTTTGGATATAGAGTTTTATTGTGAGATAGATAAAAAAAATTATGTTTATTATAATATTTTTTCTTGATGAAGATGGAGAATATGTGTGTGTGTGTGTGTTACAAAATAAAGTTGCATGCTTTTTTTTTCTAGTGTGTGTGTATGTGTATATGTTTTTGATGTTCGACAGCATCTGAAACGATAAAAAAAAAAGAATTTTATTGTTAATTTTCTCGTGTAAAAAAATAACAAAATTTTTTTGTGCAAATTTTCTGATTGTCTCGTGCTATAGTAATGAAAAAAAAGATATTGTAACTGATAACTGATGAAATTGATATTGTAACTGATCTGAACTAGTGAAATTCGTACTGTACTATTGTAACTGATTGTGTTAGTACTAAAAATTCCTTATTGTGCAAGAAAAGATGTTAAAAACCTGTTAAAACTGCTCTGTGACCCTCTCGTTCTTCACGTCGTGGACGAAGGACTTCTCTGCAATCAGGATGACACTGCACACGGTGTCCTCGGGCAAGGCATCGTGGAACTCGCAGACGATCTTGATGTTGGTTCGATCGTTGACCACCACCTGCTTTCTCTTAGATGTGTTGATGACGGTCATGGGTCTGCGTGCTTTGAATTCGCTGGGCGTGTAATACATGTCCACGCTTCCCTCGGTCACGCGTTTGTAAGCCATGACAACCTACGCAAATTTTGTTATGAGAGGACACAGGACACCGAGACGATGCTAACGCAAGAAATCCCAGCTCTCTATGATTATTTTTTTCGAAAGTTACGAGTGATCAAAAACATTTTTTTTTGGCAATTGGCCCACCCTTGACCTCCGAGAACATCCGAAAACTTGGTACACGTACTCTGCATCACCAAACTCGACAAGAGGGTCAACGGGAGGATATTCGCCTTATCTCTTACTGTTTTCGAGACATTTTGCAATTTAACGCTGGACTTGGAAAATTTTCGACAGATGGGGGTCAAATTTGGTTCCATGACGACCTATGTTCATTTTGGTATGGGAGGACAGAGGACGCCGGGACTCGAGCGACGCACTAAACCCGACCTCTCCACGACTATTTGTTCGGAAGTTACGAGTGATCAAACTTTTGGCGGGTGGGCTAACTTCTTACCCCTTGGCCCCAGGACCACCAAAACTTGGTACACGTATTCTATACCTCCAAAATCGACAGGGGGGTGTTTTTCGATATATTTTTTTGATAACTCTTACCATTTTCGAGATATTTGCAATTTAAGATTTTTTTTAACGCTGTGGACTTAGAAAATTTTCGATTGATGAAAAAAAAAAATTGGTTCCATGACGACCTGGTATGGGAGGAGAGAGGACACCGAGACTCGATGAACTAAGTGGTGCTTTGTTTGTGTGTACAATGCTTTTTGCACTTGGTTATCATCACCTAACATGTTATTAATTGTTTTTTTAAAAATTAATTACAACTGAAAACTAATAATTAATATTATCTAAAGTAGTGGTCATGGGCCGGAGCCACGCCAGAAAATGAGGCTCGCCTTAATGGATTTTTCTTGTAAGTCATGAGCCTCATTTTCTTGCAGTGTTGCTAACTTCTTACTCGAAAAAATCACCAAGGTTTTTTTTTAGTTTAACCACCTAAAGCAAGGAGCTGGCAATCTTGCTTGAGGGCTCGCCTTAATGGTTTGTTTTTGTAAGGCATAAGTCTTATTTTCTCGCAGTATTGCCAACATCTTACTCGAAAAAATCACCAAGGTTTTTTTTTCGGGTCTAACCACCTAAAGCAAGGGGCTGGCAATTTTGCTTGAGGCTTGGTTTACAGTGCATAAAGCAAGGTTGCCAACCTACTGCTTTTGCCATAGCTTTTTACAAAAAAAAAAAAGATAGAGGAGAGAAAGAGAGGGAAGAGTTAAACAACCGATAGCCTACCTACAGCTTTTCTTGGTCTAACCTAGCCTCAAGCAAGGAGCTGGCAATTTTGCTTGAGGTTTGGTTTACAGTGCATAAAACAATTTTTGCCAACCTACATATACTAAACAAGGATAGTTGGTACTGCCGTAAAAGAGAGAGGTGGGTGGATGGCAACACAAGCGCGCGCGCGTGCGTGTGTGCGTGTGTGTGTATAATATGTAGCATTATTATTAACTAGAGTGTGTTGGCAATTTACTTCCAACTAAAAAAATAGAGATGTTAACGTTGCTGTAAGATGAAGAGAGAGAGAGAGATTTATGGCTGGCAACAGTAATAAGCGAATGCGCCATATCGTAATTTTCCAACTCCGTATATCGTGATTTTTGTAAACCTCTCTCAAGGAAACGATGTGCCACACACACACGCACGCGCGCGCGCGCACATACACTTATATTATAACACAAACAAACAAACAAAATAATAATAATTGTTGTTTTTTAGGATTCCTGGCCCCCCATAACCCCGCCAGAAGTGCGTGGTGCCCAACCAAAAAAAAAGTAAAGATTTACAAATAGGAATTGGCAACACTGACGAGGCTCGAATTATTATTTGAGGCTCGAAATTATTATTTGATGCTTGTTGGTGTTGCCTACCTACAGGAGGAGGGGGGGAAGAGGGGGGGAGAGGAGAAGAGGGGAGAGAGAGAGAGGAGGTACTATCAGCGCCATCTATTAGCAAACAATAGAAATAAAAAGTAGGGTCAAACTTTTTCAACACCCAAACATTTTAAACGTCCTCACGTAGTAATACGATCTAGCTGAAGATGTTTAAAAGAGTACTCTTGGTCGACGAAGCTAATTGCTAGGGCCCTTATATTGCTAAAATATTTCTTGATTTGCATATTTCTCATACCGCCATATGTTGTTCTAGTTGACTTCTTCCAAAAAAATGCTAATTAGCGAGAGTTAATTAAGCAAGGGCAAGTAAAAGAAGCAAAATAGAACATATGTGCCGGCGTGAGAATATGTAAAAATTCGATTCAGAGGTGGATCGAATTAAAGTTGGGGGATATTTTGCATTTTTTCCCTATAATGTACAAAACATTTACCGTACATAATTTTTTCTATTTACAACAGTATAAAATAAGAGGAATGTGTGACAATATCCATATTAATTAGGAAAGTATGTTGTATGCTAGGTTAGCTAATTGTGTCTTCTACAGCTTCACTGTATAGAGGGGAGATGGAAAAAAGAGCTCTACGGAAACTGACGCTCTTAACAATATTGTACGCCCCGGTGAAAATTATATATAAATAAGACTTAAGCGTATTATCTGCTTTCATGTCAGATTTTTCCGACCTGTGAGCTGTAGTGTTTAGGTGACAAGCGACCTGCTCAAATATGATACTGTTGACAATATTGTATGCCCCGTGAAAATTACATATAAATAAGACATAAGCGTATTATCTGCTTTCATGTGAAATTTTGCCAACCTGTGAGCTGTAGTGTTTAGGTGACAAGCGACCTGCTCAAATATGATACTGTTGACAATATTGTACGCCCCTGTGAAAATTACATATAAATAAGACTTAAGCGTATTATCTGCTTTCATGTCAG
This sequence comes from Lepisma saccharinum, assembly GCF_977018435.1. Taxonomy (NCBI): domain Eukaryota; kingdom Metazoa; phylum Arthropoda; class Insecta; order Zygentoma; family Lepismatidae; genus Lepisma; species Lepisma saccharinum. The sequence goes on from NC_139237.1 coordinate 29,778,566, forward strand.
ATTTTGCCAACCTGTGAGCTGTAGTGTTTAGGTGACAAGGGACCTGCTCAAATATGATACTGTTGACAATATTGTACGTCCGTGAAAATTACATATAAATAAGGCTTAAGCGTATTATCTGCTTTCATGTCAGATTTTACCAACCTGTAAACTGTAGTGTTTAGGTGACAAGCGACCTGCTCAAATATGATACTGTTGACAATATTGTACGCCCCGTGAAAATTATATATAAATAAGACTTAAGCGTATTTTCTGCTTTCATGCCAGATTTTACCAACCTGTAAACTGTAGTGTTTAGGTGACAAGCGACCTGCTCAAATATGATACTGTTGACAATATTGTACGCCCCTGTGAAAATTACATATAAATAAGACTTAAGCGTATTATCTGCTTTCATGTCAGATTTTGCCAACCTGTGAGCTGTAGTGTTTAGGTGACAAGGGACCTGCTCAAATATGATACTGTTGACAATATTGTACGCCCCCCGTAAAAATTACATATAAATAAGACTTAAGCGTATTTTCTGCTTTCATGTTAGATTTTACCAACCTGTAAACTGTAGTGTTTAGGTGACAAGCGACCTGCTCAAATATGATACTGTTGACAATATTGTACGCCCCGTGAAAATTATATATAAATAAGACTTAAGCGTATTATCTGCTTTCATGCCAGATTTTACCAACCTGTAAACTGTAGTGTTTAGGTGACAAGCGACCTGCTCAAATATGATACTGTTGACAATATTGTACGCCCCTGTGAAAATTACATATAAATAAGACTTAAGCGTATTATCTGCTTTCATGTCAGATTTTGCCAACCTGTGAGCTGTAGTGTTTAGGTGACAAGGGACCTGCTCAAATATGATACTGTTGACAATATTGTACGCCCCCTGTGAAAATTACATATAAATAAGACTTAAGCGTATTATCTGCTTTCATGTTAGATTTTACCAACCTGTAAACTGTAGTGTTTAGGTGACAAGCGACCTGCTCAAATATGATACTGTTGACAATATTGTACGCCCCGTGAAAATTACATATAAATAAGACATATGCGTATTATCTGCTTTCATGTGAAATTTTGCCAACCTGTGAGCTGTAGTGTTTAGGTGACAAGCGACCTGCTCAAATATGATACTGTTGACAATATTGTACGCCCCCGTGAAAATTACATATAAATAAGACTTAAGCGTATTATCTGCTTTCATGTCAGATTTTACCGACCTGTGAGCTGTAGTGTTTAGGTGACAAGCGACCTGCTCAAATATGATACTGTTGACAATATTGTACGTATATTGTATTGTATAGGAGACTAGAAGCATATAATTTGGCGAAAAAAAACAACAAAAAACCCAAGTAAGGTCATAGAGAATAGTTAAAAAAAAAAGTGAACAATTATATTTTGCATTGCACAGCATTGGATATTAAATAACATACCCCCAAAAAATCTCTGCATTATACGTTCTGTAAAAAATTGCCCTACGTACCAAACTGCTGTGTCAAGTAAACATTTTCAAAGACACTGTCGTACTTGTGTGCCGGGAAAACAAATATGTGCGACCAAACTGTGCTCTAAGTGTGGGAAAAATATTTCTATTGCCAACTTCAAGCGACACCAGCTTACTTGCCACTTACACTTACTTGTAGCAAAAATAAGCACCACCCATATATAAATAAACCCCCCAAACTAACGCTAATTAGAATTAGCTTACAAAATTTTTCTCATAAGATATTTTTCGTAAACACTCTACCACCAACAGATCACATATAAATAAACATACCCCCAAAAAAAATGCGCTCCATGAAAAGTTGCCCTGTGTGCAAAAAAACAAACATATCAAGCAAAAATTTTGCAAGACATTGTCGCACCTGCGTGCCAGGCAAGCATTTGGCTGCCACCGAACTGTGTTCCGGATGCAATATACGCTTCACAATTGCGTATGCCAAGAAGCATAAGCTTACTTGTCTAAGCGAAAGTACATCTGGGGCTCAGCCTTCGACCTCCACCAAGAGGAAGGCAGAAGCAGCCTCCATCAATGCACCACCCACGAAACGCGTCAAGCCTGCGATGAAAGCGAACCAATCTGCTTTCGAGCGTTTGTTGGAGGATTTTGTCCTCACTTCGGAGGGCTTATGCGACGTTCGTAGTTTTTTAGAGGAGAAGCGAGCAGAGATAATTTCCATCCTCGGTGATGCGCTTGCAACACACTCCACCAAATTCTACGCATCGCTACGTTGCCAGTACAAGAAGCCGTCCGATGAAATTTATAGCTTCTGCCACAACACCAAGGCGAAGACGCTGCATCTGGCGGATGTCGACAACCTCGAGGTCATCTACAACAAGTTTGCCGAGGAGCTGGTGGTTAAACAAGAAGAACATGAAGCTGAGGGCTCGGGGGGTTCGCTGTGTGGCGGGCCTCACGAACTGTGCATCAAACTTTGCAAGTTTACGCCTCTCTCCGCCTCCAGCTACGTCCCCTTACCATCTTCCATCGCGGCAAAGACGGCCGTCCTGAACATTCAGAACAGTGACGCCAAGTGCTTCGTATGGTCGGTGCTTGCAGCGTTGCACCCTGTCCACTGGAAAAACCATCCACATCGAGTTAACCACTACCTACCCTACGAGTCGGAACTGGAAGATGCTATGGCTGGGATCGACTACCCGGTGGCGCTTTCGGACATTCGCAAGTTCGAGGTCCGTACACACAACCCTCGGTTGGTCATCAACGTTTACGGCCTCACCGACAAAAATGTGGTGTACCCCATCCGGGTGAGCGATGTAGACGACGATGATGCTCGGGAAATTCATCTTCTGCTCATCAAGGATGAAACTCATCACCACTACACCCTCATTCGCTCTCTCCCTAGACTTGTTTCGAGTCAACGGAGCAAACACGAACACCACATAGAAGTTTGTCGCAGGTGCTTGTCCATATTTGAGAATCGAGAACAGCAGGATTACCAGCGCATCAGAGGTCCCAACATCGCTGCAGAGAAGCTCGCTCGCCACAAACTTTATTGCGATGCCAACGAGCCTGGGGTGGCAGTCTTGCCCAAACCTGGCACCGTGGAGCGTTTCCACATGCACGGAGCTATGGTGGAGCACCCCGCTATCATCATCGCGGACTTCGAGGCCTTCCTCAAACCCCTGTCCACTTGCGATCCCGATCCCGAAGTTTCCTCCACCACCCCTTACCAACTCCACGAGGCATCCAGTTTCGCCTACGTTGTGGTGCGACGAGACCAGCACGTTGCCCCCGAGCCCTACGTGTATCGCGGTCCCGACGCAGTTAAACACTTCCTCGAGAGGATGGTTGTCGAGGCCATCGAGATAGGGAAGGTACTGTTGGCCCCCAAGTCTATGCTCCCACAGTAGATAAAAATTGTACTTCTGACCGCAACTCTGATTTCTTGACCAAACGACCGCAAAAAGTTGAAAAACTCACTTTCTCTTCCTGTTTCGCGCCTCATTTATTGCGCTGACGATGTTTCACGGGCGCAAAAAGGCAGTGATGAGTGAAAGATGAGCTCTCATCCTCTCATCCTCTCATCTTCTTATTCTCTCATTCTCTTATTTTCTCATTCTCTCATCCTCTCATCCTCTGATTTTCTCATTCTCTCATCCTCTTATTCTCTTATCTTCTTATTCTCTTATTCTCTTATTTTTTGAAAGATGAGTGCATCTTATCGTAATTTTCCAAGTCCGGGACCCAAATGTTTATATATATCGTGATCTTCGTAAACCTCTCCTCTCATCTTCTCATCCTCTTATTCTCTCATTCTCTCATCTTTTGAAAGATGAGTGCACCTTATCGTAATTTTCCAAGTCCGGGACCCAAATGTTTATATATATCGTGACCTTCGTAAACCTCTCTCTCGGGGGAAGGATGTGGCATATACACACACACACACACACACACACGCGCGCGCGCGCGCGTATGCCTCTTATTATTTCCGTATTGTAACACAAACAAACAAACAAAATAATAATTGTTGTTTTTTAGGATACCTGGCCCCTATAACCTCGCCAGGGATACATGGTAACGGCGAAATCATCACGAGTTTAGATTTGTACTGCGAATGTTGTCAAAAATTTAATCAATGTTGTTTATTCTCGATGCTAGAATCTTACATAGATTATTCTCTAAAAACGAAAATCGATAATCCTATGCCAAGCCCCCCCCCCCCCCAAGGCATTCAGGCAATTTCTAATGTTTGCGTGGATAGCGACGCCCGGTAGAATTTTTCCTGTCCTTGTGGAGAAATTGTGTTTCGTCGCTCAATGTAACATTTTCATCACGAACCAAACTATCCACAGCAACCCCTCCCCGAACCCATTCACCTTGCATCCTCTTTCGCCCGAAGAGATTCTATTTTTTTTCAGCTTTCCCACGGTTCTGAATGAAGAATCCATCACATCCCCGATAACAATAGAATCAGAGGGGGATGTGGCGGAAGCAAACACAGCAGCATCTTCCGCTTTTTGAGTTTTATACTGGGAATCGTTTGTTTCACACACCACACCCTGACGGGGCGTGGAATAGAGGCCGAGGGGAAATGATCGACAATACATACATGGGTGGAACTATCAACGTCCCGTTTATTGTTATTTGTCCCCCACAGGATATTGTGCATATCACAAAAGTTTTTGTCGAAAAAATATAGCATGAATAAATCAGTCAACAAGGGTTTTATTTGCTTATTGTGTTTTCACCAAAATGAGTCGCGTGGAGTAGGAAGGAGAGAAGGAGAAAAAAGGAGAGGAGTTCCTATATAACCTACCAGTTTTTTTGTACGTCATTATCATAGTGAACGTCAATCGTGGCAGTTCAGTATTTTTTAATTTGTTTGTCTGGCAGTATACATATATATCATCGTGGAAGTTTTAGTGAGCTACAAGTTTTATTTTGAAGTCTCTCTATCTCTCTTGAAAGGTGAACGTCAATCGTGGCAGTTCAGTATTCTTAATTGTTTATCTGGCAGTATACATATATATCATCGTGGAAGTTTTAGTGAGCTACAAGTTTTTATTTTGAAGTCTCTCTTCATCTCTGTTGAAAGGTAAGTTTTTATTTTCATGATATATTAATATTTTTTGTTTTTGCGTCTGACACACACATATTCAGAGGAGTCATAAAAAATTGACACACACTTACATGTCGTATATTTTTAACCTCCTACAACAGTGCACACACACATACATACATACATACTGTTCACGTCTAATATATATATGTGGAAGGAAAAAATATCTAGCATTTTTCAACTTTTTTTCCTTCTGTTTCAGTGCGCTTTCCACTACCATCACCACAACCCCCCCCCAAAAAATTTCTCTGTATATATATATATATATAAATAACAGAGAGAAAAAATGGAATCGCAACCAGGTCCCTCCGGTCTTTGCGGGAAAGTGCCATGTCGCAACTGTGGAAAGTTGTATTCTAAACCTAACATTGCTAGGCATTTGAAAAAATGTCGTTTACCGGATCATGATGTCGTAGTCTCGCCGGCAAAGAAACCTCGCACTGATGGGCATGAAGTTGGTGCTTTGAATAAAAGTGCACGTATCATAACGTATAAATCTGGAAGGGATGAAAAATGTGACTCGAGCATCTTCCTCAACAATGTGAAATCTCTGGTAGTCGATAAATTACGTGATTGCCTCGTCAATGTTGCAATTAAAATTCATCTCGTCTTGACCCTGCTGTATGAGAAAGTTGTCTCGTCCGAGTCAAGCACTTTCAGCTTTTACGTAGGGTGTGAAAGCTTACACGATGACAATAACGAGGATCTTGACGAGATAGTGACACGGCTATTTGAGCACTTGACACAAAAACAAGAAGAGTTTGAAGGTAGAGGAAGTGGATGGAGTCTTTGCGGTCACAACCACATGTTAGAACTTCGAGTCTGCAATTTCAAACCATTACGCAGCACTCAAAAAAAAAAAAAAAAAAAAAAAAAAAAAAGCAAAATGCAGTGTTGAACATACAAAGTAATGATCAGAAGAGTTTCCTATGGTCTGTCATCGCCGCATTACACCCGGCTAATAATAATGACCCCCAACGCCTGTCCAATTACAGAGGATACGAGGGAAGATACGAGAATATGATGAGAGGAATTTCCTATCCTGTGCCCCTGAATAAGATCAATCAATTTGAAAAAAACTATAGAGAGGAAAAAGGAGAATATATCGATATTTCTGTGTTTGGGGTTGACGATTGCGACAACATTCGTGTGTTAAGACCTGCGAGAAGCCAGAATAATGTAATTCGACTCTTGCTTGTAGATGGTCGTTATAGTTTGATACGGAATTTCTCAGGATTAGTAGGAAGACAGATCAGCAAGCATCACGATAAGATCGAAATTTGCGATCGGTGTTTGAGAATTTTTCGCGGAGGTAAGAAGATGAGAGAACAGCACAAGTGTTTTGGCTCCGTGAATGCAGAACCCGAAGATGTCATGCCGGAACCCGGAACCAAGATGAAATTTCAGAAACACCAGGCTCTTCTCCACCATCCCGTCGTCCTTTATGCCGACTTTGAAAGCTTCCAAGTTCCCATGACGTCTTGCGACCCTGATCCCTCTACCTCAAGCACGACCCAAATTTTTCACCACGAGCCTTGCAGTTTCTCCATCTACGGAGAAAAATTGAATGATGTCATCTTGTATTGCGGACCCGATGCGGCAAAACATTTTGTTGAGAAGATAGCGGAATGCGCGAGAGAACTTGCACCCAGCCTGAAAGGCTCTTACGTTTCTCCACCTGCTCTCACAACAGAACAACAACGGGGACATGACGCGGCGACAAGATGCGCGGAGTGTAACCAGGCTTTCACGACCGAAAATTACAAGGTCGTCCACCATGACCACCAGAATGGATTATTTCTAAGCACCATCTGTAATTCGTGCAATCTCAAGATTAAGGAGTCGCATTTCGTTGCCGTGTTTCTGCACTACACGGAGAAGTACGACACACATCTCTTCGTCAAAGAGCTCCACAACATAACTTCTCGAATCAGCATCATCCCGAGAACGAGCGAGAAATATATTGTGGTGAGAGTGTGGATCCCTCTCCAAGAAGGAGGAAGCGTGGAAGTGCGAATCCTGGACTCTTACAATTTCCTGTCCTCCAGCCTCGCAAGCCTTGCATCTCAACTTGGCGACGAAGATCTTGTGGCCACCAAGCAAAAATGTTTTTCGGGGAGAGATGAGAATTTGAATCTGTTGCGTCGCAAGGGTGTCTACCCCTACGAGTACGTCAACAATTTCGACAAATTTGACGAGACGGAACTTCCACCCCGGGAGGTATTTTATTCTTCTCTCACGGAGGACGTCTGTTCCGAAGAGGACTACGAACACGCTCGTAGTGTGTGGACGGCATTCAATTGCCAAACTTTTCGCGATTATCACGATCTTTATCTGAAATTGGACGTGACACTTCTGATGGATATTTTCGAATCGTTTCGTAAGAGATGCATCGCGATATACAAGTTGGATCCTGCGTATTTCTTCACCACGCCGGGATTGACTTGGGAATCGATGATGAAATACACCAACGTGGAACTGGGCCTCATCGCAGAGAAGGAACAGTATGCTTTCATGGAGAGTGCAATACGGGGTGGCATCGTCCAATGTCCCCGACGCCATGCTCAGGCAAACAATCCTCATACGCCTGGTTACGATGCATCGAAGCCCAACACCTATATTGTCTACTGGGATGTCAACAACCTGTACGGCCACTCCATGTCCCAGTGTCTTCCCATCAGCGACTACGCGTGGATGACCGAAGAGGAACTCTCCTGCGAGGATTTTCTCAACTGGAGCGAAGATAATGAATGGGGCTGTTTCTTGGAAGTGGATCTCGATTATCCCGAAACACTTCACGAGAAACATCATGGATTGGCCCCGGGCCCCCTCCAAAAAGAAGCCACCTGGAGGATCGGAGCCAAAACTCATACTAAGCATGGAGAACAAGCGGAATTACGTTCTGCACTACCGACTCCTCCAATTTTACATAAGTCACGGCTTGCAGTTGAAGAAAGTTCATAGAGGATTGAAGTTCCGACAGAGCAAGTGGCTGGAACCCTACATAACCGAGAACACGCGCCGCAGAGCGCAATCGACATCGCCTGCAGACAAGGATCTGTACAAACTGTTCAATAACGCCATCTACGGCAAGACGATGGAGAACGTGCGTAATTACATCGACGCAACGTTGGTCACGGACGAAAAGAAATTTGAAAAGATCGTCGCGTCCCCCTACTTCAAAAACTTCACCATTTTCGACGAGAATCTAGTATTTGTTGAGAGGAAGAAGAAGCAAGTGATGCTCAACAAGCCGATTGCCATAGGTGCCACTGTCCTTGAACTATCAAAATTGCACATGTACCAATCGTACTACGATCAGTTTCAACCCTTTTATGGAGATAACATCCAAATATGTTACATTGATACGGATAGCTTCATTTTTCTAATCCAAACACCAAGCCTCGAACATGATCTGACTAAGATGAAGCATCTGTTTGATTTTAGCAACTTACCATCAGGCCATCACTTGCATTCGACAGAAAACAAAATGACGATTGGAAAGTTCAAAGATGAAGCGGCTGGTAATTACAGCAGGGAATTTGCGGGGCTTCGTGCCAAAATGTACTGTGTAAAGATTACAGAAGAAAAAGAGATCAAGAAGGCGAAGGGGGTGGGAAAAATAAGTACCAGCAAATTTAGCATGCAAGACTACAAGAAATGTCTTTTTCATGGTAAAAGGCAACTCAGCACCGATCATCGCATTGCAAGTAAATTGCATGATTTGTACACGACGCGCGTAACCAAGGTCGCATTGGATGCAACGGACAACAAGTTACGCGTTCTCGATTGTCAAATCCACACGCGAGAGTGGGGACACTACAATAAAAGCGATAAATGTGACGTGTGTTAACCGTAACCCCATAGCCATGAAGTCCGCTGTGTTTTTGCCATTCTTCTTCAAATCAGACGGAGGAAAAGAATGAAAAAGGGAGCCCTCGGGCGATGAAAAATAAGAGTTGAATTTAATGAGCCTCGGTTTGAGCGAGCTTAACAACATAATAACAGGTTGCAACTTTTCATCGCCTGAGGGCTCCCCCTTTCATTCTTTTCCTCCGTATGTTTTGAAGAATAGCAAAAAAGCACAATGTTTTAAATAACTAACAAGGACAATGAATCTCTTTGGTTTTCGCAAACAAGGCAACATGGACACTGCATCACCAAATTCCAATAACCTCTTACCTTCCGTGTTATCTAAACTCAATGGTCTACTAATTGTACATCTTAATAGTATATGGACGGAAATAAATAACGATGTGGGCAAGATGTTTTATGTTTTTAATAACAATTTACATTTCTATGAAATTCCGATCGACGGGAAACTTCAAATCACCGTGAATCCGGAGAACACAGGCGAAATCAAAATTTCTACCGGCAAGAACATTTTTCGAATGAAGCACGACAAAGTACTTTCTAACATGTCGTACGATGTGTCTGCAGGAGATTATCTTTACGTGGAACTCCTAGGAGATTACGACAAACTTATTCCTCTCTTCGTAGAATTACGAATCGTCTATCCTATTATAAATAACCGTTAACCAAAATGCCTAACGACATTTTCGGCAACACTAAGCGTGTAGACCATGCAGAAGAGATTCTCATGCTGGACGTTCGAGTTAAGAAGTTGAGGACCGATTTGATCGCTTTGCAGGAGACCTTAAACAAAAGTTTAGAGTCTGAGATCGCTACGCTCCAAACGCAATGTCTCGATCCCATTCTGAAAATCGATTCCGAACTGAAAACACTGATAAAAAATTATGTTGACGTACCTTCTTACGACAACATTCAAAATATACAGTTGAGCATGGATTCGCTTCAAAATGATTTGGCCAAATTACAGCAATTTCAATCGAAAAATGAAGATTTGGAAAAATTGAAACTCGAAATCGAAGAGCGAACTTCCGCAATAGAAAAGAATTTCTCTGAACTTCAAACCGTCGTGAATGATATTGATATAGAACGCTTGCAGGTTGTTGTTTCTAAATTACAAGAAGAATTCACTGGCACGTTGGAAGAAATCAAATCCAAGTTGCAGACTTTGGAAGATACAATGACGAACCTACCATCGTCGGACGAACTGCAGGTCATCGGTAAAAGCGTCGCGAACATAAAAATTCAACTGGAGGCTTATCAAGATTTCGAACACATTCAAACCACCATCGCTACGCTTCAGGCGTCCTTGGAATTGATCAACGAAGAAATTAAAAATATTCACGCTGAAGCAAGTGTGTTGACGAGTATTCAGGACACGTTAAGCACGGTTCAGCAGAAGATCCAATATTTGGAAAATTTGAACGTCGAATCCAATCTTACTCATTTTCATCACGTACTGGACAACATACATGGTGACTTGGAATCGTTACGAACGAGCGTGTCTTCAAGCGAAGATTTGGAAAAATTGAAAACGGCGGTGACGGCACTATCCGATTCGAGTGACATCAAAAGTTCGTTGACCGATCTCGAGAGTAAAGTGGCCAATCTCCCCACCTCCAAAGAATTACACGCTTTGAAAAGGAACATATCACGTATGCTGAAACGACTGGAAACGGAAACAGCGAACGTGGAACAGATTCGAGACGAACTTGCTTCGCTGGTGTCGACGCTGCCCACTTCGCAGAGTGTCACCGACCTTCACACGCAGTTTACAGAGATGCGAATCATCGTGAATGATCTTACCGAGAAGAGCTCGAAATTGAATCAAATCGAGAACCTTCAGAACATTGTCGTCAACATCAGAGATCAAGTTGGAGTGCTGGAATCAACGCAGGAATCGACGCTGGCCTCTTTCGGTGCCAAGTTGCAAGAACTCAACGAAAGCTACAAGCAGTTGAACGTGGAAGTGAAAATCAAACCGTCATTTTCTACCGTAACGGATACCATAGTCGAGCATTTGGTGCCCGTACAAAACACACTGGGTCAGCTTCACAGCAACCTCGTTAGCATCGATACTAAATTCGCTAAACTGCATTCTCTGCAAGCCATCGAAATCAACAGCGTTCCCAATCAACAGAGAATCTCCACCTTCGTCGAAGGTAACAAACTGTACATGCTACATCCTTATCATCCGTACTACAAGTTTCTCCTCGATGGCACGATTCAGATAAACGAATTTTCGTACTGGTCTCACGGCAGAAAAGCTAGCGTTCCCACCATGACTTTGATATCGAATCGTGGTGTCCAGAAAGCAGGAAACATTCCTCTGGCGCGTTGGAACGAAACGCGCAACATATATGAAATACACGAAGACGAAGATCTTACCGTTTTCGACGTGAGTGCCGGCGATAAGCTGATCATTCAAAACACGAGCGAAGTGCCACCCTCTTTGAATCCCATCACGCTTGTGCTTCTCTTGAAACGTAATCTCTAAAAAAAATGTCTAGGCAAGCCATCGTCGAAGAATTGCATAAACCTGCACGCCGCAACTACGAACGTTTGGCGGTGGTAACCAAGGGCATCGACGATCTCTGGGAAAGCGACCTCGTGGAGATGAGCAGCGGCAAGTTAAAAAACGTACATAAATTGAACAAGGGCAACAAGTACCTCCTCACCGTCATAGACACATTTTCGAAATTCGCATGGGCTCTACCTTTGAAGGCGAAAACAGGAACGTGCGTCACGGAAGCATTCAAGACAATTTTTCGCGAAAGCGGCGGCAGACGACCTCGGTTTCTGCACACGGACAAAGGGAAGGAATTTTACAATGCCGTATTCCAAAAGTTTATTCGGAAACACAACGTTCAACATTACTCGACCTTCAGTGACGTCAAGGCCAGCATCGTGGAAAGATTCAATCGCACTCTGAAATCGCGCATGTGGTCACGCTTCACGCTTCAGGGAAGCTACAAGTGGGTCACTATTCTCCCGGAACTTGTTAACGACTATAATCACACACGGCACGCAACGATAGGCATGAAGCCAGCTGACGTTACCAAGTCTGACGAGCAACGTTTAATTTCTAGCGTTTACTGTCCAAAGTACACGTCCACGACAAAAAAAGCTAAATACAAAATTGGAGAACAGGTGAGGGTTAGTAAATTGAAGCGAACGTTCGACAGGGGTTTCACACGAAACTGGAGCACTGAACTTTTTACCGTGGTTCGAGTTCTACCCGGGAACCGTCACACGTATATAATAAAAGACAGTGGCGGTGAAATTTTATTGGGGCGCTTCTACGAGGAGGAACTCTCTAAAACTAAATACCCCGACACGTACCTTATCGAAAAAGTTTTGCGCAAGAGAGGCAACAAATTTTTGGTGAAATGGCTGGGACTTCCGGAAACAAGTTGGATCGATTCAAACGAAGTGATTCTATGAGTACGTGGAATGTTGTGAAACGTTTACCTAATTCGGAAAGTCAAACGAAGAAAAAGAACGGCGAGTTGCTTCCCGACAGCATCCGCTGTCTGATCGTAGGTCCTTCGGGGTGTGGGAAAACGACACTGCTCGTGGACAATTTTCTCCTCGCACCGAATTGGTTAGATTGGAAGAACAGGCACCTGTACGTGTTCTCGAAAAGTTTAGAGCAATCCAAATACCAGCAACTGATGAAGCTGTACGATGGTCTGGACATTGCAACGTTCGCCTCGGAAATAAAACCACTCGACGATTGTCGTGAAAATTCAGTCGTTGTGTTCGACGACGCCATCCTGGAAAATCAAAATGAAATTCGCAACTTTTTCACGCAAGGTCGTCACAAAGGAATGGATTGCTTCTACCTAGCTCAAACGTTTTCCAAAATTCCAAAACAGTTAGTACGCGACAACGCTAATTTCATATGTTTGTTTCGTCAAGATCACACCAACCTCAAGCACGCGTACGATGACTACGTAGGCGGAGACATGAACTACAATCAATTTTCGGAAGGCTGCTGCTCTACTTGCTGGAACGGTGACGATTTCGGATTTGTGACGATTGACATGACGAGGAAACCCAACAACGGAAAATACAGAAACAAAATCAACAACTTTCTAAACGTTGCAACGTTGTGAGAAACGACGTGTATAAATAACGTCATGACGAAACGAAAAATCGAAGACGAAAATCTCAAGCTTCGCGATTACCTCGCGAAACGCTTCAAAGGTTGGAAATCCGAGAATCGCGGATTCTACGAAGAGAAGAAACGTCAGGATCAACCTGTGATCGATGCCATCAGCGGTCTAGGTAAAGAAATTAAAAGTGTCACGGAACAAAATAAAAATTTGATTAATGAACTCGTACCGCTCGCAGCTAAAAGTTACGCTGTACCCACGCCTATTTCAAGCATTCCTTCGACGCCGTTCGAACTGAAGGATGCACCGGCACGACGTCGAGCTATAGGTAGCACGTCCTCGTCTTCGGATAAAATCGAGTTGGGACCTTTGGCACGAGACTACCTGAGCACGGGGAAATTCGACAAGGATGAAGTGTTCGGATTGTATCCCAGCATGGAAACCAGCGAAGGCGGCGGTGTGGTGTGGAAGATTGGGAAATCGAAGGTGACCTTCGAAGGCAACGATATTAAAGTCAATTTAGGCGACAAGGATAGTTGGAACAGGTATCCGGGTACGGTGGGACTGTGGGAACTCGTTGCCAAAAAGCAGCCGAAAGATTACACCGACGAAGATTACCAGAGTTACAAGGAAATTCTGATCATGACGGATGCCTTGTACCAGAACAACGACGCCTCGCAGAATAGGGTGAAATCAAGCAGCGGCGAGAAGTACAGGAATCTCATCAAACCGATTTGGAACCAGGTCAAAACGGGCAGCGGCGTCAAAAGCTACAACACGTTACCCAAAGAATTCGTTTGGGTGGACGACGTGAGGAAACTCGCGGACCGATTGTTGGTGATAGCCGGCGAGGAGAATGCAGGCAACCGTAATTTCTACAACGAGAAGGTTGGCATCGTGGACATGATCAGCACGAAACTTTCCAACTTCATCGTGAACGACGACAAGGGCATAGGTTACCTCATCAAAATCATCAACACGCTGCCTCCGAAATTCTGGAACGTGGCCGAAGGAAAGGGACTCGTAAACGACATCATCAACAAGTTACCTTTCGAGATGCATCTACCTGGCTACCAGTACTGCGGACCGGGTACCAAACTCGAGAAAAGATTGGAGAGAGGAGACAAGGGTGTGAATCCATTGGACGCCGCATGCAAAGATCACGACATCGCCTACAACACCACGCAGACGGATCTGGATGCACGTCACGAAGCAGACAGAAAGTTAGAGCACGCAGCTTTCGAAAGGTTTGTGAGCAGAGACGCATCGCTGGGTGAACGGGTCGCCGCACTGGGTACCACCATCGCCATGAACACAAAACAAAAATTGGGGTGGGGTATATAAATAACATCCAGTAAAAAAAACAACATGGCTTGCATAACTGATTTGCCGCACGAACTACTATCTAAAATATTCAAAAAGGTAGTTAACGGAGATGTTAATAAACTTGTAATCATGGCAAGAACGACGCCGGAATTTCGCATCCCTTGTGAAATGGTTCTCAAGGACCATCTTCGGGAGATCAGCGACCTGAGGTGTGATGATCTCAACATTCTGCTTTCGGCTGCAGGGGAAAAATTAAACGAAAGGTTGGACGAATTGCACGAGGCAAGGCAGGGAAGAAGATGGTACACAGTAGATTGGTACAAGTCTATGCAGGAGACGGAAGATATCATTACGCAAATCATCGCGTTCTCCGAAGCACGAACTTTCTTCCTCTGTTAAAAAAATAATAATATATATACGCATCAAAAAAACTTGATATATAAATAACGCACATCGTGAAAAATATAATCTTCGGTATATATAAATAACACACATGGTGAAAAAACAATTAAATTTCCCTAACACACACACTGAAAATTTCTCTTCTTCGATATGACAACTGAAAAAATAAGTGATCTCCAAGCATTAAAACAAATGCTAAATTTGTCAGTCGAGTATGTAAAAATTCGGGAATTGGAAGTCGACAAATCTTACACGATAACTTCCGGTTCAATCGTTTCTACCCAGTATGGTCCCAAGGTACGCCTGTTGCTCAACGCACAATACAGTTTATTTTTACCAGATCGATACGCTAACATGTTATCGGACGAGAAGCTATCTATTTTAATCGAGAACAAAACTCGAATCGTGTACAAGGGGACAAAGGAACTTTTTGGCAACAAAACGAAGCACGTAATAGAATTTGTGTAGCGACTGCGAGGCCTTGAAAATATATAAATAACATACCGTAAAAAAAACTACACAAGAAAAAAATCTCAGAATATATATAAATAACATACTGCGAAAATAACACATAGAGCATCAACATGAAGCCCAAGGGTGTCGTGTACCAGATACCATACTCCAATCTGAAAAATCTAGGTGCCCTCGATGGGTTACTCACCAAGAAACAACGCGAGAAGAAACGTTCTTGCTTGTCGAAAGGACATGGAATAAAATTACTGCTCAGCACACCTCAATTGAGACGGTTGCAGCGTTCGCGGAAACAGCAAAAGATCGGAGGTTTCATATTCAGCATCCCGGCCATCCTAGCAGCATTGGGGGCCGTTGGAAGTTTGGCTGGCGGAAGTGCCGCCATCGCGAAAACCGTCATCGACTCAAAGAAGAACAAAGCGGAATTGGAAGAACAGAAACGTCACAACCTGGCCATGGAGAAGAAAGGGAAGGGCGTGATGAAGAAGTTTAAAAAAAAGAAACAGAAGCACTCACCAACCGAGACATTGAATCTCTGATCGAACCGTTACAAATCAAACACTTCAGAGGAGTTTTTATGTCCGACTCGTTACCTTCAAGCGTGAAAAGAAGAGAATGTGGAGTAGTCAACTTGGACGGTCAAGAAAATCCGGGCACGCATTGGATATGTTACCACAAAAATGATGATAAAGCATTCGTTTTCGATTCTTTCGGAGGTGTTCCACCTACAAATTTAATTCATTATCTGAAAACGAACAAAACCTCTATATACTACAACGACGAACGCATTCAAGATTTCGGAGACGTGAACTGCGGTCATCTCTGCCTCTCCGTGCTCGCGTTTCTCTCTAAAATAAATAACCCTACGGTCGAAGATTTCCAGAAAGTACTGTGGAACCTGAAACAGCATCACTAGGATGGGCGTGTTCCATCTCACGAGCGAATCTTCAATCTTGAAACTCACGCTGCACGACGACATTGTCTATCCTAAATCCGTGGCTCTGCGTGCATTCTACAGCATGTACCTCATACCTAATGTTACGCAGCACAACAACAAAATTAGCGTCGGAAATGAACACATCGTCGTCACGCCAGGACAATACAATCTTTCCACTTTGCAAGCTCAGTTACCCAAAGGCACATACTTTTCTCAAAATTCGGTCACTCACAGAGTGGAAATCCTATCCGCGACGGAAACCGTGGACCTGGGCACCATGGGAGAACTTTTAGGTTTCGAGAACGACACCAAACTCGAAGCTGGCATCAAGCACACAGCAACCAACATTCCTAAATTCTTGGCCATAGAGACTCTGAACGTACACTGTAACGTGGCAGAAGGTATGATCACGAAATCCTCGGACGGATTGTTAGGAAGTCACAAGCAGACGGGAATCATAGCCACTTTCAAACCAAGTTCCGAATTCATGGAACCGATCATCTACACGCCTTCTTCGCCGATCTATTTTCCAGTATGTCGCAACCGCATAGACGACATAGAGTTGGTGGTGACGAACGAGAAAGGAGACGTGGTGGATTTCGCAGGTGCAACGACTACTGCCATCGTGGAGATCAACGTATAATAAATAACCATACATGTAAAATGGAGCAAATCGAAAGTTACGAATTGCAATCTTTCCCTCCCAACCGTCGCACGTTTGCCAATCTGAACGAAGCAAACAGGGAGATCGAATACGACGTGGACGTAGGCGACGGGTTTATTCATCCTCACAGAGCGGACCTCTACCTTCAATTCGACGTGGTGAAGAAAGAAAGCGGAGACGCGTTTCCTGCAGCAGCAAACTTGATACTCGTGGACAACTTCGTGCCTCACCTGTTCTCGCAGGTGGAGGTGAGGAAACACAACACCGTCATCGACAGAATAGATTATCCAGGCATCACGTCGACGGCAGTGGGAACTTTGAAATTATCCAAAACGGACGCAGCGTACTACCAGGCCGGGGGATTCGAAGCCGGAACCAAAATATCGACGAAAAGTCACACGGTGCTCTTTCCCATGCGTCTGCTGCCTGGTTTCTTCTCGGACTACAAGGAGATCATGTGGAAGGGAGGACTGAGGGTCACGTTTCGAAGAGCGGCCAACGACAACGACGCACTGATGCGATACGCTACTTTGGGTCCGGACGGCACCACGCCAATAGCCAACACTTTACCCGAAGCAGCCAAGTGCGTTATCCAAAGCATGGAATTGAGAATGCCGGTGGTGGAATACGAAACAAATTACGCCCTCAAGTACAAAGCGGAGATCTTGAAAAGTCCACAGGTACCGATTCACTTTCACAGTTACCAGTGCGTACAGAAGGTGGCATCGGGAAGTCACATGGAATTCGACGTGACGACACAGTTCAACAACATACAGTTCGACATGCCAGATTTTGTCGTAGTGCTTTTTCAGACCGGGAGGGACAAGAATCAGGAAAAAGATTCCAGCAAGTTCGACGACTGCAAAATCAAGAACGTTTATCTGAAGAACGGTAGGAACGAAGTGTTCCCGCGCGAGAATTACAACCTCGACGTGACCAAAAACGATTACCTCAAACTTTACGAAGCGTTCTCGGCTTACAAACGCGTGACCGAGGGAAGCGTGGACATGTACTACACGCCCAGCGAGTTCAAAGCACGGAGACCCATGACCGTCATCAACACATCTAAGAGAAAGAAGGTTGTGGTCAACGATCGAACCAACATCAAGGTCGTCTGCGAGTTCCACGATGCCTTGCCCGAGGATACCCTATGCAGTGTCATCCTGATTGCAGAGAAGTCCTTCGCCTACGACGTGAAGAACGAGAGGGTCACAGAGCAGTTTTAACAAGTTTTTTAACATCTTTTCTTGCACAAATAAGAAATTTTTTGTACTAGCACAATCAGTTACAATAGCACAATACGAATTTCACTAGTTCAGATCAGTTACAAATATCAATTTCATTAGTTATCAGTTACAATATCTTTTTGCACTATAGCACGAGACAATCAGAAAATTTGCACAAAAAAATTTGTTGTTGTTTTTACACGTGAAAATTAACAATAAAATTTCTTTTTTATCGTTTCAGATGCTGTCGAAACATCAAAAACACATACACACACACTAGAAAAATAAGCATGCAACTTTATTTGTAACACACACACATATTCTCCATCTTCATCAAGAAAATATTAATAATAAACATAATTATTTTTATCTATATCTCACAATAAAACTCTATATCCAAAAATATCACAACATCAAATAACATTAGAGTCGTTAGTACACGTTGCATGCATTACGGAGGTCCTCTGTAGAGTTTCATGGAAGTTTGGGGGAAAAAAGAAAACACGTGAAACCCTACAGAGGTACGGTTATCTAGAGCCGTAGCCGTTAGAACCTTTTTGGGTTGGGCACCACGCACCCTGGCGAGGTTATAGGGGCCAGGTATCCTAAAAAACAACAATTATTATTTTGTTTGTTTGTTTGTGTTACAATACGGAAATAATAAGAGGCATACGCGCGCGCGCGCGCGTGTGTGTGTGTGTGTGTGTGTGTATATGCCACATCCTTCCCCCGAGAGAGAGGTTTACGAAGGTCACGATATATATAAACATTTGGGTCCCGGACTTGGAAAATTACGATAAGGTGCACTCATCTTTCAAAAGATGAGAGAATGAGAGAATAAGAGGATGAGAAGATGAGAGGAGAGGTTTACGAAGATCACGATATATATAAACATTTGGGTCCCGGACTTGGAAAATTACGATAATATGCACTCATCTTTCAAAAAATAAGAGAATAAGAGAATAAGAAGATAAGAGAATAAGAGGATGAGAGAATGAGAAAATCAGAGGATGAGAGGATGAGAGAATGAGAAAATAAGAGAATGAGAGAATAAGAAGATGAGAGGATGAGAGGATGAGAGCTCATCTTTCACTCATCACTGCCTTTTTGCGCCCGTGAAACATTGTCAGCGCAATAAATGAGGCGCGAAACAGGAAGAGAAAGTGAGTTTTTCAACTTTTTGCGGTCGTTTGGTCAAGAAATCAGAGTTGCGGTCAGAAGTACAATTTTTATCTACTTCCCACTGTCCCCCGACGATCAACGTAGACACGACGAGACCATCGCTTGCCCTGTCTGCGTCGAGGAGTACACTGCCAACAACCGTAAAGTCCATCACCACGATCACTTTAACGGTAGGTATGTTGGTCCTTGGTGCAACGATTGCAACCTAATGGCCCGGGACCCGCGCTTCATCCCTGTGTTTTTTCACAATGGCTCGGGGTACGACTTCCACCATCTGGTGTTTCACTTGGGGTACGACGACATGCGAATCAACGTCCTGGCGCAGAACGAGGAGCGTTACATTAGCTTGAGCAAACGAGTGTCGATCCCGGGATCACGCTCTACCGTCGAGCTTCGCTTCCTCGACTCCCTGAGGTTCCTCCCGGCCAGCCTCGATGCTCTCGCGGGGAAACTCAGCGACGAGCAAACACTCATCACCTCTGCGAATTTTCCGAACTTGGACGCCGGTCTCTTCAGGCGTAAGGGGGTCTACCCCTACGAATACGTCACGGACCCTACCAAGTTCGCGGAGACGTCGCTACCTCCTCGAGCAAACTTCTATAGCAAGCTGCGAGGCTCGGACATATCTGAGGATGACTATAACCATGCTCAGTCCATGTGGCGCGAGCTGGATTGCCAAAATCTCGGGGACTACCACGATGCGTACCTCAAACTTGATGTGACGCTCCTCGCCGACGTGTTCCAGGCGTTTCGTGCATCTGCGAAGACCATCTACAAGCTGGACCCTGCATACTTCTACAGTCTTCCCGGACTGGCCTGGTCGGCCATGCTTCTTCTTACGAAAATCAGGCTTGAGCTTCTTTCGGACGTGGACATGATGCTGTTCGTGGAACGTGCCGTGCGGGGTGGAATGGTCCAGGTGCCGCTGCGATACGCACGCGCCAACAATCACCACATGGCCACCGGTTACGACCCTTCGCAACCGTCCAGCTACATCATGCACACGGACGTCAACAACCTCTACGGACACTCCATGATGCAGCCGCTCCCCTTTAAAAACTTCGAGTGGGCCGATCCCTCCAACTTCGACGTTGAAGGTTTCGACGATTCGAAACGCGGATTTTTTGCCGAGGTGGACATCGAGTTCTCCGAGAAGGTGCAGGATTTGTTCTGCGATCTTCCGCCAGTCCCGGAATTCAAATGCCCACCCGGCTCGAACCAAGCAAAGCTCATCATGGACTTCGTGCCCAAAGAGCGTTATGTCCTGCACTACCAAAACCTCCGGTGGTTGATAAAGCGAGGGGTTACCGTCCGCACGGTACATCGAGTTTTGATGTTCGAGCATTCTCCATGGATGAGGCCATACATCGAGCTCAACACCGAACATCGCACAGTCGCCACTTCTGATTTCGATCGCGATTTCTTCAAGTTAATGAACAATGCGGTGTTCGGGAAAACTATGGAGAATGTGCGAAATCGTGTAGATGTGAGGTTAATATCAAACAAAGCACAATGTCGCAGGCTCGTAGCAACCCCGTTATTCAAATCAAGAACCATTTACAATGAGCAGCTGGCTCTGATTCACATGAATCGAGGTGAGGTGAGGCTCAACAAACCAATCTACGTTGGAGTCACGGTTCTGGATCTGAGCAAGCTACACATGTTCAAGACGTACTACGACATATTACGTGCACACTACGACCACAACATCTCGCTTCTCTACATAGACACGGACAGTTTAATATACCAGGTTTACACGGCCGACGCGTACGAGGATATGGCCACGGTTCCATCTTTGGTTGACCTTTTCGACACCTCGAACTATCCCCAGCCGAACCGATACGGCATCCCGGCTCGCAACAAGATGGTGCCCGGCAAATCCAAAGACGAGAAGAAAGGTGATGTGGCTCTCGAGGATGTCGGTCTTCGCTCCAAAACCTATGCTATTCAGGCAGAAGGATCCATCACGAAAAAGGCTAAGGGTGTGGACAGGCGGGTCGTCCGAGAGTTACTCGAGATAAAACATTACCGCGAAGCCCTTATAAATGAGACGTCAATTGCAGGAGTGGAGCAGCGCATCCAGAGCGTCGACCATGTGTTGACAACCAACCAAGTGAGAAAGGTTGCCCTGGACGCACGCGACGAAAAGATTTGCGTTCTGAAATGTGGGATTCACACGCTCCCATGGGGGCACTATTATCTAGAAATTAGCTTCGAATGTGGTAAATGGCATGTATGTATGTATGTATGAAAAAAAAACAATTTATGTAACAGAAGTTCTAATTTAATATAGCCAAAATATTGGAACAATAGTGTTTATCTTCAAATGCGAAAAAAACAGGTGGAGGTTTGGAATTTTTAGCGGGACTAACTCCCTGCCGCGCCCTACGGGGTGAATATGGGGCACACGCAGGGCCAAAGGGGAAGTTCCTTTGTGCGTTCAAGTGTGATTTATTATAAATGCATTAAAATTAATTTGTTTTTTTTTATTATTTTTTTATTCCAGATTATTCTCACAAATGTAAGAAGGTGTTCCTCGCAGTACATCCTAAACATTGCGTTGCAGGTTAATCTAATATTTGAACCTGCGGTCAGTATAATTTTTTGAGAATTATGTGTTGTTTTTTTTACTTAAAACTGTTCGGTCACTCTTTCATTTTTGACATCATACACAAAAGACTTCTCTGCAATCAGGATGACGCTGCACAGAGTATCGGCAGGCAGCGCGTCGTGGAACTCGCACACGACCTTGATGTTGGTTCGATCGTTGACCACCACCTGCTTTCTCTTAGATGTGTTGATGACGAACATCGGCCTGCGTGTTTTGAATTCGCTGGGCGCGTAGTACACGTCCACGCTTCCCTCGGTCACGCGTTTGTAAGCCGTGTAAGCTTCGTAAAGTTTGAGGTAATCGTTTTTGGTCATGTCGAGGTTGTAATTCTCGCGCGGGAACACTTCGTTACGTCCATTTTTGAGATAAACGTTCTTGATCTTGCAGTCGTCGAACTTGCTGGAATCTTTTTCCTGATCGTTATTGCGTCCGGTCTGAAAGAGCACCACGACGAAATCTGGCATGTCGAACTGTATGTTGTTAAACTGCGTCGTCACGTCGAATTCCATGTGACTTCCCGACGCCATCTTCTGCACGCACTGGTAACCGTGAAAGTGAATCGGCACCTGCGGACTTTTCAAGATCTCCGCTTTGTACTTGAGGGCGTAGTTCGTTTCGTATTCCACCACCGGCATTCTCAATTCCATGCTCCGGATGACGCACTTGGCCGCTTCGGGTAAAGTGTTGGGCAGCGGCGTGGTGCCGTCCGGACCCAAAGTAGCGTATCGCATCAGTGCGTCGTTGTCGTTGGCCGCTCTTCGAAACGTGACGCGCAGTCCTCCCTTCCACATGATCTCCTTGTAGTCCGAGAAGAAACCAGGCAGCAGACGCATGGGAAAGAGCACCGTGTGACTTGTCGTCGATATTTTGGTCCCGGCTTCGAATCCCCCGGCCTGATAGTACGTTGCGTCCGTTTTGGATAATTTCAATGTTCCCACTGCCGTCGACGTGATGCCTGGATAATCTATTCTGTCGATGACGGTGTTGTGTTTCCTCACCTCCACCTGCGAGAACAGGTGAGGCACGAAGTTGTCCACGAGTATCAAGTTTGCTGCTGCAGGAAACGCGTCTCCGTTTTCTTTCTTCACCACGTCGAATTGAAGGTAGAGGTCCGCTCTGTGAGGATGAACGAACCCATCCCCTACGTCCACGTCGTATTCAATCTCCCTGTTCGCTTCGTTCAGATTGGCGAACGTGCGACGGTTGGGAGGGAAAGATTGCAATTCGTAACTTTCGATTTGCTCCATTTCACTATGTGTGTTATTTATTATACGTTGATCTCCACGATGGCCGTCGTAGTGGCACCTGCGAAATCCACCACGTCTCCTTTCTCGTTCGTCACCACCAATTCTATGTCGTCTATGCGGTTGCGACATACTGGAAAATAGATCACCGAAGAAGGCGTGTAGATGATCGGTTCCATGAACTCGGAACTTGGTTTGAAAGTGGCTATGATCCCCGTCTGCTTGTGACTTCCTAATAATCCGTCCGAAGATTTCGTGATCATGCCTTCCGCCACGTTGCAGTGTACGTTCAGAGTCTCTATGGCCAAGAATTTAGGAATGTTGGTTGCCGTGTGCTTGATGCCAGCTTCGAGTTTTGTGTCGTTCTCGAAACCTAAAAGTTCTCCCATGGTGCCCAGGTCCACGGTTTCCGTCGCGGATAGGATTTCCACTCTGTGCGTGACCGAATTTTGAGAAAAGTACGTGCCTTTGGGTAATTGAGCTTGCAAAGTGGAAAGATTGTATTGTCCTGGCGTGACGACGATGTGTTCGCTTCCGACGCTAATTTTGTTGTTGTGCTGCGTGACGTTAGGTATGAGGTACATGCTGTAGAATGCACGCAGAGCCACGGATTTAGGATAGACGATGTCGTCGTGCAGCGTGAGTTTCAAGATTGAAGATTCGCTCGTGAGATGGAACACGCCCATCCTAGTGATGCTGTTTGAGGTTCCACAATGCTTTCTTATTTTAGAGAGAAACGCGAGCACGGAGAGGCAGAGATGGCAGCAGTTCACGTCTTCGAAATTTTGAATGCGTTCGTCGTTGTAGTATATAGACGTTTTGTTCGTCTTCAGATAATGAATTAAATTTGTAGGTGGAACACCTCCGAAAGAATCGAAAACGAATGCTTTATCATCATTTTTGTGGTAACATATCCAATGCGTGCCTGGATTTTCTTGACCGTCCAAGTTGACTACTCCGCATTCTCTTCTTTTAACGCTTGAAGGTAACGAGTCGGACATGAAAACTCCTCTGAAGTGTTTGATTTGTAACGGTCCGATCAGAGATTCAATATCTCGGTTGGTGAGTGCCGTTGTTTCTTTTTTTTAAACATTTTCATCACGCCCTTGCCTCTTTTTTTCTCCATGGCCGGGTTGTGACGTTTCTGTTCTTCCAATTCCGCCTTGTTCTTCTTCGAGTCGATGACGGTTTTCGCGATGGCGGCGCTACCGCCGGCTAAACTTCCAACGGCCCCCAATGCTGCCAGGATGGCCGGGATGCTGAATATGAAACCTCCGACCTTTTGCTGTTTCCGCGAACGCTGCAAGCGTCTCAATTGAGGTGTGCTGAGAAGTAATTTCATTCCGTGTCCTTTGCTCAAGCAAGAACGTTTCTTCTCGCGTTGTTTCTTGGTGAGTAACCCATCGAGGACACCTAGATTTTTAAGATTGGAGTATGGTATCTGGTACACGACACCCTTGGGCTTCATGTTGATGTTCTATGTGTTATTTTCACGGTATGTTATTTATATATATATTCTGAGATTTTTTCTCGTGTAGTTTTTTTACTTTACGTTATTTATATATAAATGTTCAGAGATTTTTTTTTACGGCCTCGCAGTTGTTACACAAATTCTATTACGTGCTTCGTTTTCTTGCCAAGAAGTTCCTTTGTCCCCTTGTACACGATTCGAGTTTTGTTCTCTATTAAAATAGATAGCTTCTCGTCGGATAACATGTTAGCGTATCGATCTGGTAAAAATAGACTGTATTGTGCGTTGAGCAACAAGCGTACCTTGGGACCATACTGGGTAGAAACAATTGAACCGGAAGTTATCGTGTAAGGTTTGTCGACTTCCAATTCCTGAATTTTTACATACTCGACTGACAAATTTAGCATTTGTTTTAATGCTTGGAGATCGCTCATTTTTTCAGTCGTCATATCAAAAAATTTCAGAGTGTTAGAGAGAAATTTAATTGTTTTTCACTATGTGTGTTATTTATATATACCAAAAATTATTTTTTTATGATGTGTGTTATTTATATATCAAGTTTTTTTTTTTTACTGGATGTTATTTATATACCCCACCCCAATTTTTGTTTCGTGTTCATGGCGATGGTGGTACCCAGTGCGGCGACCCGTTCACCCAACGATGCGTCTCTGCTCACGAACCTTTCGAAAGCTGCATGCTCCAATTTTCTGTCTGCTTCGTGACGTGCGTCCAGATCCGTCTGCGTGGTGTTGTAGGCAATGTCGTGATCTTTGCATGCGGCGTCCAACGGATTCACACCCTTGTCTCCTCTCTCCAATCTTTTCTCGAGTTTGGTACCCGGTCCGCAGTACTGGTAGCCAGGTAGATGCATCTCGAAAGGTAACTTGTTGATGATGTCGTTCACGAGCTCCTTTACTTCGGCCACGTTCCAAAATTTCGGAGGCAGCGTGTTGATGATTTTGATGAGGTAACCTATGCCCTTGTCGTCGTTCACGATGAAGTTGGAAAGTTTCGTGCTGATCATGTCCACGATGCCAACCTTCTCGTTGTAGAAATTACGGTTGCCTGCATTCTCTTCGCCGGCTATCACCAACAATCGGTCCACGAGTTTCCTAACGTCGTCCACCCAAACAAATTCTTTGAGTAGCGTGTTGTAGCGTTTGACGCCGCTGCCTGTTTTCACCTGGTTCCAAATCGGTTTGATGAGATTCCTGTACTTCTCGCCGCTGCTCGATTTCACCCTATTCTGCGAGGCGTCGTTGTTCTGGTACAAGGCATCCGTCATGATCAGAATTTCCTTGTAACTCTGGTAATCTTCGTCGGTGTAATCTTTCGGCTGCTTTTGGCAACGAGTTCCCACAGTCCCACCGTACCCGGATACCTGTTCCAACTATCCTTCTCGCCTAAATTGACTTTAATGTCGTTGCCTTCGAAGGTCACCTTCGATTTCCCAATCTTCCACACCACACCACCGCCTTCGTTGGTTTCCATGCTGGGATACAATCCGAACACTTCATCCTTGTCGAATTTCCCCGTACTCAGGTAGTCTCGCGCCAAAGGTCCCAACTCGATTTTATCCGAAGACGACGACGTGCTACCTATAGCTCGGTGTCGTGCCGGTGCATCCTTCAGTTCGAACGGTGTCGAAGGAATGCTCCAAATGGGCGTGGGTACGGCGTAACTTTTAGCTGCGAGCGGTACGAGTTCGTTGATCAAATTTTTATTTTGTTCCGTGACACTTTTAATTTCTTTACCTAGACCGCTGATGGCATCGATCACAGGTTGATCCTGACGTTTCTTCTCTTCGTAGAATCCGCGATTCTCGGATTTCCAACCTTTGAAGCGTTTCGCGAGGTATTTTCGCAACTTGAGATTTTCGTCCTCGATTTTTCGTTTCGTCATGACGTTATTTATATACGTCGTTTCTCACAACGTTGCAACGTTTAGAAAGTCGTTGATTTTGTTTCTGTATTTTCCGTCGTTGGGTTTCCTCGTCATGTCGATCGTCGCGAATCCGAAATCGTCACCGTTCCAGCAAGTAGAGCAGCAGCGTTCCGAAAATTGATTGTAGTTCATGTCTTCGCCTACGTAGTCATCGTACGCGTGCTTGAGGTTGGTGTGATCTTGACGAAACAAACATATGAAATTAGCGTTGTCGCGTACTAACTGTTTTGGAATTTTGGAAAACGTTTGAGCTAGGTAGAAGCAATCCATTCCTTTGTGACGACCTTGCGTGAAAAAGTTGCGAATTTCATTTTGATTTTCCAGGATGGCGTCGTCGAACACAACAACTGAATTTTCACGACAATCGTCGAGTGGTTTTATTTCCGAGGCGAACGTTGCAATGTCCAGACCATCGTACAGTTTCATCAGTTGCTGGTATTTGGATTGCTCCAAACTTTTCGAGAACACGTACAGGTGCCTGTTCTTCCAATCTAACCAATTCGGTGCGAGGAGAAAATTGTCCACGAGCAGTGTGGTTTTCCCACACCCCGAAGGACCTACGATCAGACAGCGAATGCTGTCGGGAAGCAACTCACCGTTCTTTTTCTTCGTTTGACTTTCCGGATCCGGTAGACGCTTCACCACGTTCCACGTACTCACAAGATCACTTCGTTCGCGTCGATCCAACTCTTTTCCGGAAGTCCCAGCCATTTGACAAACAGTTTGTCACCTTTCCTACGCAATACTTTCTCGATGAGGTACGTGTCGGGGTGTTTCGTTTTAGAGAGTTCCTCTTCGTAAAATCTTTCTTTCAAAATCTCGCCGCTACTATCTTTTATTATATACGTGTGTCGGTTTCCAGGTAAAACTCGAACCACCGTAAAAAGTTCCGTGCTCCAATTTTTTGTGAACCCCTTCTCGAAGGTGCGTTTGAATTTGCTGATCCTCACCCAGTCTCCAATTTTGTATTTAGCTTTTTTTGTCGTGGGTGTGTACTTTGGACAGTAAACAGTAGAAATTAAACGCTGCTCGTCAGATTTCGTAACATCAGCTGGCTTCATGCCTATCGTTCTGTGTACCGTATCATTATAGGTGTCGACGAGTTCCGGCAGGATGTCGACCCATTTGTAATTTCCCAGGAGCGTGAATCGTTTCCACATGTGTGTTTTCAAGGTTCGATTGAATCTTTCCACGATGCTGGCTTTGATGTGACTGAAGGTCGAATAATGTTGAATGCCATGTTTTTGAATAAACTTTTGGAATACGGTGTTGTAAAATTCTTTACCGTTGTCCGTTTGCAGAAACCGAGGTCGTCTGCCTCCGCTTTCGCGAAAAATTAATTTGAATGCTTCCGTGACGCACGATCCCGTTTTGGCTTTCAAAGGTAGAGCCCATGCGAATTTCGAAAACGTGTCTATGACGGTGAGGAGGTACTTGTTACCCTTGTTCAATTTATGTACGTTTTTCAAATTGCCGCTGCTCATCTCCACGAGGTCGCTTTGCCAGAGGTCGTCGATGCCCTTGGTTACCACAGCCAAACGTTCGTAGTTGCGGCGTGCAGGTTTATGCAATTCTTCGACGATGGCTTGCCTAGACATTTTTTTTAGAGATTACGTTTCAAGAGAAGCACAAGCGTGATGGGATTCAAAGAGGGTGGCACTTCGCTCGTGTTTTGAATGATCAGCTTATCGCCGGCACTCACGTCGAAAACGGTAAGATCTTCGTCTTCGTGTATTTCATATATGTTGCGCGTTTCGTTCCAACGTGCCAGAGGAATGTTTCCTGCTTTCTGGACACCACGATTCGATATCAAAGTCATGGTGGGAACGCTAGCTTTTCTACCGTGAGACCAGTACGAAAATTCGTTTATCTGAATCGTGCCATCGAGGAGAAACTTGTAGTACGGATGATAAGGATGCAACATGTACAGTTTGTTACCTTCGACGAACGTGGAGATTCTCTGTTGATTGGGTACGCTGTTGATTTCGATGGCTTGCAAGGTGAACAATTTGGCGAATTTAGTGTCGAAGGTGACGAGATTACTGTGTACTTGTCCGAGTTTATTTTCGATGAGCAGCAAATGCTCGATTATGGTATCCGTTACGGTAGAAAACGACGGTTTGATTTTCACTTCCACGTTCAACTGCTTGTAGTTTTCGTTGAGTTCTTGCAACTTGGCACCGAAAGAGGCCAGCGTCGATTCCTGCGTGGATTCCAGCACTCCAACTTGATCTCTGATGTTGACGACGATGTTCTGAAGGTTCTCGACTTGATTCAATTTCGAGCTCTTCTCGGTAAGATCGTTCACGATGCTTCGCATCTCGGTAAACTGCGCGTGAAGGTCGGCGACGCTCTGCGAAGTGGGCAGCGTCGACACCAGCAAATTGATTTCGTCTCGAATCTGTTCCACGTTCGCCGTTTCCGTTTCCAGTCGTTTCAGCATTCGAGATATGTTCCTTTTCAAAGCGTGTAATTCTTTGGAGGTGGGGAGATTGGCCACCCTACTCTCGAATTCGCTCAACGAACTTTTGATGTCGCTCGAATCGGATAGTGCCGTCACCGCCGTTTTCAATTTTTCCAAATCTTCGCTCGAAGGCACGCTCGTCCGTAACGATTCCAAGTCACCCTGTATGTTGTCGAGTACGTGATGAAAATGAGCGAGATTCGTTTCAACGTTCAAATTTTCTAAATATTCGATCTTCTGCTGAACCGTGCTCAACGTGTCTTGAATGCTCGTCAACGCTCTCGCTTCAGCGTGAATATTTTTAATTTCTTCGTTGATCAATTCCAGAGACGCCTGAAGCGTAGCGATGGTGGTTTGAATGTGTTCGAAATCTCGATACGCCTCCAACTGAATTTTTATGTTCGCGACGCTTTTACCGATGACCTGCAGTTCGTCCGACGATGGTAGGTTCGTCATGGTATCTTCCAAAGTCTGCAACTTGGATTTAATTTCTTCCAACGTGCCTGTGAATTCTTCTTGTAATTTGGAAACAACAACGTGCAAGCGTTCTGCGTCTATATCGTTCACGACGGTTTGAAGTTCAGAGAAATTCTTTTCGATTGCGGAAGTTCGTTCTTCGATTTCGAGTTTCAATTTTTCCAAATCTTCATTTTTCGATTGAAATTGCTGTAATTTGGCCAAATCATTTTGAAGCGAATCCACGCTCAACTGTATATTTTGAACGCTGTCGTAAGAAGGTACGTCGACATAATTTTTTATCAGCGTCTTCAGTTCGGAATCGATTTTCAGAATGGGGTCGAGACATTGCGTTTGGAGCGTAGCGATTTCCGACTCTAAACTTTTGTTTAAGGTCTCCTGCAAAGCGATCAAATCGGTCCTCAACTTCTTAACTCGAACATCCAACATGAGAATCTCTTCTGCATGGTCTACACGCTTGGTGTTGCCGAAAATGTCGTTAGGCATTTTTGGTTAACGGTTATTTATAATAGGATAGACGATTCGTAATTCTACAAAGAGAGGAATGAGTTTGTCGTAATCTCCGAGGAGTTCCACGTACAGGTAATCTCCGGCAGACACATCGTACGTAATGTTAGAAAGCATCTTGTCGTGCTTGATTCGAAAAATGTTCTTGCCGGTAGAAATTTTGATTTCGCCTGCGTTCACCGGATTCACGGTGATTTGAAGTTTCCCGTCGATCGGAATTTCGTAGAAATGTAAATTGTTATTACAAACATAAAACATCTTGCCCACATCGTCATTCAGTTTCGTCCAAATGCTGTTGAGGTGAACGATCAGTAAACCATTGAGTTTAGATAACACGGAAGGTAAGAGGTTATTGAAATTTGGCGGTGCAGTCTCCATGTTGATCTGTTTGCGGAAGCCAAAAAGATTCATTGTTCTTGTTAGTTATTTAAGAATACGGCGCGCGCGCGCGTGCGTGTGTGTGTGGCACATCGTTTCCTTGAGAGAGGTTTACAAAAATTACGATATACGGAGTTGGAAAATTACGATATGGCGCATTCGCTTATTACTGTTGCCAGCCATAAATCTCTCTCTCTCTCTTCATCTTACAGCAACGTTAACATCTCTATTTTTTTAGTTGGAAGTAATTTGCCAACACACTCTAGTTAATAATAATGCTACATATTATACACACACACGCACACACGCACGCGCGCGCGCTTGTGTTGCCATCCACCCACCTCTCTCTTTTACGGCAGTACCAACTCTCCTTGTTTAGTATATGTAGGTTGGCAAAAATTGTTTTATGCACAGTAGTATAAAAGTATATATTATAAACCCACGAAAGGAAGAGCCCCCCTCGAGCAGATTTGCTTACACTTAAAACAAGCTCAACATGCCTATATGAGCTTTTTGCTCAAGTGTGGAACCCTGCCTAATCCAAGATTTTTGTAAAAATGCCCTTATGGATTCCATGAGAAAGGAAGAGCCTCCTCAGATTGATTTGCTTATACTTACAAAAGGCACTTCTGTGAGATTGTTGTCCATAAACTTGTCAAAAATATGGCCCTCTTGTGCCCATACCTAAAACTAGGCCACCCACACCCATACACACCTACACCCACCCACACCCACCCACACATATTTACTTCCGGTCCACTTCCGGTCTACTTCCGGTCCACTTCCGGTCCACTTCCGGTCCACTTAAGGTCTACTTCCGGTCCACTTCCGGTCCACTTCCGGTCCACTTCCGGTCCACTTCCGGTCTACTTCCGGTCCATTTCCGGTCCACTTCCGGTCCACTTCCGGTTTGCCTACTTCCGGTCCACTTGTGGCCAAGTTGTGGCCTATTTCTGCTTTTTTTTATTTAGCATAGAGTTTTGATTTGAATCCCAAGAAATTGTATATAAATACCAAAGCCAAAAATATTAAGTGTATATACACATACACATACACACACACACACAAAGGACAGTGTTGAACCCAACTGATATTTTTATCCAGCATAGAGTTTTGATTTGAACCCCAAGAAATTGTATATAAATAC
This sequence comes from Lepisma saccharinum, assembly GCF_977018435.1. NCBI lineage: Eukaryota > Metazoa > Arthropoda > Insecta > Zygentoma > Lepismatidae > Lepisma > Lepisma saccharinum. Next base: position 29,810,089 of record NC_139237.1, read on the forward strand.
CAAAGCCAGAAATATTAAGTGCATACACACATACACACATACACACACACACAAAGCACAGTGCTGAACCCAACTGATATTTTTTATCCAGCATAGAAATTTGATTTGAATCCCAAGAAATTGTATATAAATACCAAAGCCAAAAATATTAAGTGTATATACACATACACATACACACACACACACAAAGGACAGTGTTGAACCCAACTGATATTTTTATCCAGCATAGAGTTTTGATTTGAATCCCAAGAAATTGTATATAAATACCAAAGCCAAAAATATTAAGTGTATATACACATACACATACACACACACACACAAAGGACAGTGTTGAACCCAACTGATATTTTTATCCAGCATAGAGTTTTGATTTGAATCCCAAGAAATTGTATATAAATACCAAAGCCAAAAATATTAAGTGTATATACACATACACATACACACACACACACAAAGGACAGTGTTGAACCCAACTGATATTTTTATCCAGCATAGAGTTTTGATTTGAATCCCAAGAAATTGTATATAATAAACAACAACAAAAATGCCGAATCAAAAACATTGTAATCAATGCAATAAGAATATATCCAGCCCCAATTGGGCCAAGCACCAAAAGATTTGTAACCCAGACAAATACAGAACTCCCACAAAAATATGCCCCAAATGCAATAGAAAATACAGCATGCAATACTTCACATATACACATAAAGATACTTGCTCTGCACAATCATCAACACAACCATCTACATCTGGTCTGAAAAGAAAGCACGAAGCACCTGTTAATGCTGGACCAGCAAAGCAGCCACGCCATGCACCCATCCATAGCAGTTTTAATAGCCAATTAAGAGATTACCGGTTTGTATCAGAGCCAAGATGTGGCATTGAGAATTTCTTGAAGAGTATAAATTCTAATCTCCAGGCAATTCTAAATGCACATCTTGGCTCTTATAAGCTCTCCCTCAAATTGTATACACAATATAAGAAGCCAAACGCTACAAAATTTATACACCCCCACGTAACAGAAACTGTACCTGTATATTCAAATTCAAATTCAGACAAAATAATAAGCAGATTGATGGATCAATTGAATATTAAACACTCTGAATTTGCAGCAAAAGAGTCTGGATGGACCCTATGTGGCTCTCCACACAAGTTATATGTTAATATTTCTGAATTCAGCCCATTACAAGGTTCCACTTATGTGCCATTACCTGCCAATATCAAAAACAAAAGAGCCGTGGTCAATATAAAAAATGCCGACCAGAAATGCTTTTTGTGGTGTATTTTAGCTGCTCTGTATCCAGTTTCAAGGGATCCTCAGAGAATAACTTATTACAAGCAACATGAACATCTTTTTGACGATGCAATGGAGGGTTTGGAATATCCAATGTCTGTTCAGAATATTGATAAATTTGAAAAAAGGGCCAGGCACATCAATGGCAAACAATTATCTATTAATGTATTTATTTGTTCCACTGGCAATTGCTTGATAGATCCTCTCAGAATCAGTACACTTGATGATGAATCTGCAATTCCGATTGATCTGCTCTTAATTGAAAAGGATGGCACATATCATTATACTCTGATACACAGTCTTGAAGCTTTAGTGAGAATACAACTAGACAAATCCAATACAATATTCAAGTTGTGCAGAAGATGCTTAACTGTATTTGATGGTAAAAAAATAATAAAAGGGGTTCGTGAAAAAAATGCAGAAATTGCTAAAAACAAGTTAATTGAGCATCTGAAATACTGTGGGAACCATAAACCTGTTCATATGGTGATGCCCAATCCAAGTGAAAATTGCAAATTCAAAAAGTATGAAGCCTTGTTGGAACACCCAGCATATATTGTCTGGGATTCTGAATCAAATCTCAAATCTCTTGTATTCTGCAATCCAGATCCCGAAGAATCTTCAATTACACCATACCAGCTGCATGAACCTTCCAGCTTTTGTTATGTGGTTGTACAGGATGGTGTTGTTAGTAAAGAATTTTCATACATGGGACCAAATGCCATCAAAATATTTGCACATAGAATAAAAAATGAGTGCCGTGACATAGCATCTAACATCTTATTAAAATCAAAGCCTATGTTGCCTTTAACAGAGAAACAGATTGAAGATTTCAACAAAGCAGAAAAATGCCCGGTATGTGATTCTGAATTTTCAGATACAAATATCAAGGTGAAACACCATTCTCATACAGATGGTCGATATAAACAGGCCCTGTGTAATAGCTGTAATATTAAGATCAAGAGACCAAGATTTGTCCCCATATTTTGCCATGGAGCATCCAATTATGATTTCCATCATCTGATCAGATACGAGGGGTTTGACAAGCAGAATTTAAATATTTTAGCTGAAAATGATGAGAAATATATATCTATTAGCAAGATAATTAAAGTTGATGGTGTTCCTATTCACATAAGATTTCTTGATTCTTACAGATTTTTATCTGCTAGCCTGGCTACACTGACCACTCAATTACCTGATGATCAATTAAAAATCACACGTGCCTCGTTTCCAAATCAGGACCTGAAATTAATTAGGCGGAAGGGTGTATATCCATATGACTATGTTACAGATTTTTCTAAATTTGATGAGTGTTCCCTGCCACCACAACAAGCATTTTACAGCAAAATCAGAGGATCTGGAATCACTGATGAAGATTATCACCATGCCCAGTTGATGTGGAACAATTTAAAATGCAAGACATTTGGTGATTATCACATGGCATATTTGAAACTTGATGTCACCCTCTTAGCTGATATATTGCAGGCATTCAGAAAATCTTCCATGCAAAATTATGGACTGGACCCAGTGTATTTTTACAGTGCCCCGGGCCTAGCATGGGCCGCAACGTTTTTGAACACCAAAAAGCAATTGGATCTAATCCAAGATCAAGATATGTATCTGTTTATGGAGAAAGGTATAAGAGGAGGGATGGTGCAATGTTCCCAGAGATATGCCAGAGCAAATAACAAATATATTCCTGATTATGATCCAGCACGGCCATCAAATTATATACTTTATGTGGATGCAAACAGCCTCTATGGTCATGCCATGATGCAAAAACTGCCATATGCAGGGCTTGAGTGGGTTGAAGATTTCAATATTGAGGATCTTATGGATTTTGATGACAGTGACTATGGCCTCTTCTTAGAGGTTGATCTGGCAATTCCTGATGATTTGCACAATAAATTTTCTGATCTGCCCCCAATTCCCGAGGTTCAGTGCTCACCTGGCTCTAAACAGAAGAAGCTCATGATGACTCTGGAGCCGAAACAGGAATATGTCACATATTACAAAAACCTCCAGTTCCTGATGAAACATGGTGTCCAAGTGACCAAAGTTAGAAAAGTCTTAAGGTTCAGGCACTCAGAATGGTTGAAACCATACATTGATACAAATACAGAGCTTCGAACATCTGCAAAGAGCCAATTTGATAAGAGCTTGTTTAAATTGATGGTGAATTCAGTGTATGGCAAAACTATTGAAAATGTCAGGAAACATACCGATGTTAAAATAATTACTGACCCCAGCCTGAGCAAAAAATTGGTTGCAAAGCCCAACTTCAATTACAGAAGAATTTATGATGAGCACATGGCACTTTTCAACATGATGAAAACAAAGATCAAATTTGATAAACCTATTTATGTAGGGGCTGCGATATTGGAATCGTCCAAATTACATATGTTAACATTGTATTATGATGTGCTGAAACCTTTTTATGGTGATAATATAAAATTGATGTACATGGACACGGATAGTTTTATTCTTGATATTCAAACAGAAGATGTTTATCAAGATATGTCACAGCCTGAATTGTTTCCATACTTTGATACCAGTGAACATACAATAATTCAACCCCACAACAAAAAGATGCCTGGCAAGTTAAAAGATGAGACATGTGGTGATGCTATTGTGGAATTTGCTGGGTTAAGTGCCAAGGTGTATTGTTTTAAAACATGTAGTGCTGTTGTCAAAAAGGCCAAGGGCATTGGCAAAGTAGCTGTTGAAAAAGATCTTGAATTTGAAGATTATAAAAATTGCATCAAATCTCAGAGTTTAATCAAAACATCAGAAAATAGAATTCAGAGTGAGGATCACTTGTTAACTTCAAATGTTGTAAGAAAAGTGGCCCTGGACCCACATGATGATAAGAGATGCATTTTATCATGTGACATACATACTTTACCTTGGGGGCATTGTGATTTGAAAAGTGGCAAACAATGCCCAATTACAGAGCATGATTTGAAATAAATAAACATGCCTATGAACTTATTTGGGTTCAAAAAACAGGCTAATATGGAGCTGCCAACACCACAACCCTCTTCTGATATGCTGTCTAAACTGAGTGGCTTGTTAATTATTCATCTGAACAGCATACTTACAGATAATGATGAAGAAACAGGCAAAACATTGTACATATTTAACAATAATTTAAATCATTACCAATTACCTGTAGGTGGGCAATTGCAATTTATTACAACCCCTGAGGGTGATGTCAAGATTTCAGTAGGGAGAAATATTTATAGAATCAAGCACTCAAACATGGTTTCTGGCACTGTATATACTGTTTCTGCTGGTGACTGCTTATATATTGAGGTCCCTGGATCCTATGACAAGCTTATACCCTTTTTTATAGAATTAAGAATCAGATACTCTATAATAAATAACCATTAAAACAAAAATGCCTAATGATATATTTGGCCATACAAGACATGAAGATCACAGTGATGAGATTCTGATGCTTGATGTCAGAGTCAAGAAATTAAGAAGTGATTTACAAGCTTTACAAACCACACTCAATGCCAGTCTTCAATTAGAAATTACAAATTTACAATCACAATGCATGGACCCTCTTCTTAAAATTGATTCTGAACTCAAATTGTTGCTTCAGAAATATACTGACCTTGCAACATTAGATAATTTTCAAAGTTTAGAAGAAGCTGTTGCAGCTCTTCAAGCCAAATTTAAGACCCAGGCTAACAACTCCGAGCAATTGAAACAGCAATTGGAAGAGCAGATAAATAATGTCCAGGCACAACTCCAAACAATTGTCAAAAGCATAAAATCACAAGAAGATTTTGATCTAGTGATTTCCACTCTAAAGGAACAGATTCAGTCACTCGAGATACCTAATCTTAACCCCCTGAACAATGCCATAGCCGAGGTTAAAGAAAAAATTGAGACACTTGAAAATTTTATGAACAATTTACCATCTTCTGATGCTTTGAATGCAATAACTCGGAGTGTAGCAAATATTAAGCTGCAACTTGAAACATATGAAGATTTTGGAAAAATTCAAAGTACCATAACCCATCTTGAAGGTACAATAGCAGCAGTGCAAAGTGATTTGGCAAATGTACTAGAATCCCGATTGCCCGGTATTGTAGACACACTTGTTAGTGTCCAGCACCAAATCACAAAGCTTGAAAACCTCAACACTGAATCTGAGCTATCTCATTTTCATCACTTGATCGATGATATCCAAACAAAACTTGAAATTTTACAACAATCAACACCCACTCAGGCAGATATAGCCCTGCTCCAAAATGCTATGCAAAATGTGGCTGATGCTTCTGAATTAAACAATGTAAAATTGGCACTTGAATCTTTGCAGAATACTGTTTCAAATCTTCCTACATCACAGGAACTTAAAAATATTAAGAGGGCAGTGAATAGGATATTGAAATCAGAAGATATCAAGAATATCCAAGCAGAGATCAAACAACTCACTCAGACAGTGGCCACTCTACCAACCAATCAACATATTAATGAATTGCATGCTCTGTTTGAGGATATCAGAAGACAGGTCCATGATCTTACTGCTTAAAATTCAAAATTGGCAGTTGTTGAAAATTTACAGCAAATTGAAGCTAATATCAAGCAACAGCTAGGAACCATGGAATCCAATCAAGCAAATGCCCTGTCTGTTTTTGCCACCCAGCTTCAAGAAATTGTGCAACAATACAAGAAACTTGTTGTGGACATAAAAATCAAGCCAGGCCATGATGATGTTGTTAGGACCATCAATGAGCACCTTGAATCTGTAACAAGCAGATTGCTTACAGCAGAAAAAGAAATAACAGGCATAATCGAGAATCCAAAACATACAGTAATTCTTGAATTGTACAGCATCCCCAACAAAGAATATGATTCACCATTTACACCAGGTGGCAAAATATATATGCTGTCCCCTGCACAATTTTATTACCAGTTTTTTGTTGGAGGCACACTTAGACCAATCAAGATCAAATATTGGCATCAACCACAGGCACACCACTACCCCACCTTATCAATAACAAATGCTGACAACAAAGTAAAAATCACCAGTGTAGAGTTAGAGGATTTTACAGACCCCAATACATTAGAAACAGCCTATACTGAAGATGATGGCACTCTGGAATTTAAAATACAAATAGGAGACAAATTATATTTAGAAAATCCTGCAGTCTCAGCTGCTGAACACCCCATAGTTGCAATATTCTTGTTTTCATATTATGTCTAGACAAATTATTGTTGATGAATTACACAGACAAGCCAGACATAATTTTAAGAGACTCCCAGTAGTCACAAAGGGCATAGATGATTTATGGCAGAGCGACTTGATTGAGTTGTCAACTGGACAGTTGAAAAACTTAGACAAAATCAACAAGGGCTACAAGTATCTACTCACTGTAATAGACACATTTTCAAAATTTGCCTGGGCTGTGCCACTCAAATCCAAGACTGGAACATGTGTTACAGAAGCCATCAGGACAATCATCAATCATTCAGGAAGATCACCGCGCTATTTGCAAACAGATAATGGCAAAGAATTTTATAATTCAGTGTTTCAACAATTTATTAAAAGCCAGGCAATAAAACATTACTCGAGTTACAGTGATCTCAAAGCCTCAATTGTAGAGAGATTCAACAGAACTCTAAAAAATCTTATGTATAAACAATTTACCCTCCAAGGTAATTATAAATGGCTTAATATTCTTCCAGAACTTCTACATAAATATAACAACTCGGTCCATTCTACAATCAACATGAAACCCTCTGAAGTAACTTCATCTGATGAGCAAAAATTGATCAGGACTGTTTATTATCCTAGATATCAGCCAACAACAAGAAAGGCCAAATACAGGGTGGGCGATCAAGTAAGAATCAGCAAATATAAGCACTTATTCAAAAGAGGCTTTACAAGAAACTGGAGCACTGAATTATTTACAGTGGTTCAAGTTAAACCCGGGACCCTTAACACATATATAATAAAGGATCACCGAGGAGAAATTCTCAAAGGCAGATTCTATGAACAAGAGCTCAGCAAAACTAAACAGCCTGACACATATCTCATAGAAAAAATCATCCGCAGAAAAGGCAACAATTTATTTGTCAAATGGCTGGGTCATCCGGAAAACAGCTGGATCGATGCAGACAAAGTGATAATATGAGCACCTGGGATGTTATAAAAAGGCTGCCAGAACCTGAACAGCAGAATAAGAGAAATGGCAACTTGCTGCCTGATAATATTAGGTGTCTTATTGTTGGGCCATCTGCTTGTGGTAAAACTACACTAATGGTTGATAATTTTTTATTGGCACCCAACTGGTTAGACTGGAAAAACAGGCACTTGTATGTCTTCTCTAAGAGCTTGGAACAATTAAAATATCAGCAGCTGATGAAGCTATATGATGGATTGGATATTGCCACTTTTGAACCAGATGTTAAGCCACTCCATGAATGTCTCGATAATTCTGTTGTTGTGTTTGATGACATTATACTGGATAATCAAAACAAGGTTAGAAATTTCTTTACACAGGGCCGACACAAAAACATTGATTGCTTCTACCTGGCACAGACTTTTTCAAAAATACCGAAGCAGCTGATCCGAGACAACAGCAATTTTATATGTGTGTTTCATCAAGATCATACCAACCTCAAACACATACATGATGAATATGTAGGTGGGGACTTGAGCTACAATGATTTTTCCAAATTTTGCAGCAAGTGCTGGAACCAGGACAGTTATGGGTTTGTCACAATTGATATGACAAGAACACCCAATAGCGGCAAATACAGAAATAAAATCAAGGATTTTCTAGACGTTGAGACATAAATAAATAACCATGAAACGACCAATCATTGATGATCTTAAGTTAAGAGATTATCTTGTAAAAAGATTTAAGGGATGGAAATCAGAGAACCGGGGAATTTATGAAAAACACAAACAAACAGAACAGCCTGTAATTGATGCTATTAATAATTTAGGAAAGAATATCAAAACTGTTACAGAGCAAAATCAAGATTTGATCACAGAGCTTGTACCTGTAGCTGCAAGGAACATATTAGATTATCCATTCACCCCACTTTCCAGTATTCATACACCTAGTCCTGTTGCTCCTAGAAGAATTGAAGCTACTCAGGATCCTATTGAATTGGGTCTTCTTGCTCAAAAATATTTAACCACACCTAAAGACAACAAAGATGAGGTCTTTGGCTTATATGCTGACACAGAGCTTGATGGCAGTATCATACATAGAATTGGCAATTTCAGAGTAACTTTTATGGGGGATGATCTGATTGTTTATTCAGAATCTCGTCTCGGAGAAAAAGGTGCTTTTGTTAAGTACCCCGGCACACCTGGGTTGTGGGAACTGATGACTAGGAAAAGGCCTGGCAGCTATACAGATCAAGATTATGAGCATTACAAAGAAATATTAATAAAATCAGATGCTCTATACCAGAACAATGATCCCACACAAAAAAGAGTCAAGTCGAGCAGTGGGGCAAAATACAATAATTTAATCAAGCCCATATGGTCACAGATCAAGACTGGCAGTGGAATCAAACAATACAACACCCTGCCTAAAGAATTTGTGTGGGTTGATGATGTCAGGAAACTTGTAGATAGGTTATTGGTGATAGCTGGGGAGGAAAATGCTGGCAACCACAATTTTTACAATGAAAAGGTTGGAATTATGGACATGATAAGCACAAAATTGTCTAATTTTATAGTGAATGACCCTAAGGGGATTGGATATCTCATAAAAATTATTAATACTCTACCACCTAAATTTTGGAATATTTCTGAGGGTCGGGGGTTGGTTAATGACATTATAAACAAGCTGCCATTTGAACTACACATTCCAGGCTATCAGTATTGTGGTCCAGGCACAAAATTGGACCATAGATTAAACAGAGGTGATCCTGGTGTTAATCCCCTAGATGCTGCTTGCAGAGACCATGACATAGCATACAACACACATTCTGATCTTGACAAGAGACATGTTGCAGACAAGAAATTAGAAGAGGCCGCATTTGGCAGATTTGTAAGCAAAGATGCTTCTTTAAGTGAAAAAATAGCAGCATTGGGAACCACCATAGCTATGAACACCAAACAAAAACTGGGGTGGGGGTTGTGAATATGTATATAATAAACCTAGAATGAAGGCCAAGGGTGTTATGTATCAAATACCTTATGCAGGTCTCAAATCTCTTAAAACTATTGATAGTCTCTTGACCAAAAAGCAGCGCAAGAAAAAAAGCTCTTGTCTTGCAAAGGGACATGGTATGAAATTGTTGCTTAGCACCCCCCAATTAAAAAAATTACAGCAATCCAGGAAAAAATTGCATACAGGGGGATTCATATTTACTATCCCGGCCATCTTAGCTGCTCTCGGGGCTGTGGGGAGCTTGGCTGGGGGATCAGCTGCCATAGCAAAAACAGTAATAGATGCCAAGAAGAATAAGGCAGAATTAGATGAGCAGAAGCGCCATAACCTCGCCATGGAGAAAAAAGGCAAAGGTGTTAAGAGAGCCATGAATAAGTTTAAAAAAAACAAGAGCCGCTTACAAACCAAGATATTGAAGCTTTAATCAAGCCACTGGGCATCAAACATTTTAGAGGTGTGTACATGTCTGATTCTTTACCGGAACAACCACTCAACAAAGAGTGTGGCTTTGTTAATTTGGATGAGTACAAAAATCAGGGCACTCACTGGATTTGTTATCTTAAATATTTAAACAATGAGGCATTTGTGTTTGATTCATTTGGAGGTGTTCCTCCTGAAAATTTAATAAAATATCTAAATTCAGCTAATCTTTATTACAATAATGCCCGTATTCAAAACTTCAAAGATGTTAATTGCGGACATTTGTGTTTATCTGTTCTCAGATATATGTCTCAAATAAATAAACCATCAATTGAAAATTTTCAAAAAGCCTTGTGGTATCTGAAACATCATGGGGGTATTCCATCTCACCAGCCAAAATTCAATATTGAAACTAAAATTACATGATGACATAGTGTATCCCAAAACAATAGCTCTCAGGGCATTTTACGGCATGTACCTGATCCCTAATATTACACACCACAACAATACAATTGCAGTAGGGGATCAAAAAATTGTCATCACTCCAGGGCAATATAATCTATCCACTTTAAATGCTCAATTACCCAGAGGTATAGTGTTAAGTCAAAATTCTGTCACTCACAGAGTAGAGATTGTATCTGCTACAGAAACAGTGGATCTGGGTACTATAGGAGAGCTGTTGGGCTTTGAGAACAACACAAAACTCGAAGCGGCCATCAAACACACTGCTATGAATATACCTAAATTCTTAGCCATAGAGACTCTGAATATTCACTGTAATGTGGCCGAGGGTATGATCACCAAATCAAATGGCATAGGCACTCACAAACAAACCGGCATCATTGCAACATTCAAACCTAATTCCGAATTCATGGAGCCAATCATCTACAATCCATCCCCAACATTATATTTTCCTGTGTGTCATAATAGAATAGATTATATTGAATTGATGGCCACTAATGAAAAAGAAGAATTAGTTGATTTTGCTGGAGCCACAACAACTGCAATCATAGAGATTAACATTTAAATAAAAATACATACAATGGAAAATATTGAGAGTTATGAGCTACAATCATTCCCCCCAAACAGGAGGACATTTGCAAATTTAAATCAACCCAACACAGAAATTGAGGTTGATCTTGATGTAGGGGACGGCTTTATACACCCCCACAGAGCAGATCTATACATCAAATTTGATGTTGTAAAGCTCGATGGTACCGATTACCCGGCAAATTCAAATATAAGATTGGTAGACAATTTTGTACCCCATCTGTTCTCTGAAATTGAGGTCAGAAAGCATGGCGTTGTTATAAACAGAATAGATTATCCCGGCATTACCTCCACAGCTTTGGCCACACTAAAATTATCCAAAACCGAAGCTTCATACTACAAAATCGGTGGATTTGAGGCTGGTGATAAGATATTATCTAAAAATCACACAGTGCTGTTTCCCATGCGCCTGTTGCCAGGATTCTTCTCAGATTACAAAGATATTATGTGGAAGGGTGGTTTAAGAATCACATTTAGAAGAGCTGCAAATGATAACAATGCTTTGATGAGGTACAGCACATTAAACCCTACAGGAGAAGCTCTGCCTAATAACTTACCTGATGAAGGCAAATGCATTATTCAGACTATGGAGCTAAGAATCCCGGTTGTTGAATATGAGGCCAGTTATGCTCTTAAATACAAAGCTGATATCCTAAAAAATCCACAAATTCCTCTGCAATTTTATACATATCAATCTGTACAGAAGCCTGCATCTGGCACATATTATGAATTTGATGCTACAAATTCATTCTCCAGCATACAATACGACATGCCGGATTTTGTGGTGGTACTGTTTCAGACTGGGAGACACAACAATCAGGAAAAAAATTGAAGTAAATTTGATAACTGCAACATCAAGAACATATATCTTAAAAATGGCAGAAATGAGGTATTTCCTAGAGAAAATTATAATTTAGACATGTCCAAGGATGATTTCCTCAAATTATATGAGGCATTTTCGGCTTTCAAGAGGGTCACTACAGGCAATACTGACATGTATTACACTCCAGATGAATTCAAAGCACAGAGACCCATGTTTGTAATCAACACTTCAAAAAGGAAACAAGTTGTGGTGAATGACAGGACAAACATTAAAATTATCTGTGAATTCCACGAGGCATTACCCGATGACACCATTTGTAGTGTTATTCTCATAGGCGAAAAATCATATGTTTATGATGTAAGAAATGAGAGAGTCACGGAGCAATTCTAGAGGGTCTCTGCGGCAAACCGGAAGTAGACCGGAAGTGGACCGGAAGTGGACCGGAAGTAGACCGGAAGTAAACCGGAAGTAGACCGGAAGTGGACCGGAAGTGGACCGGAAGTAAATATGTGTGGGTGGGTGTGGGTGGGTGTAGGTGTGTATGGGTGTGGGTGGCCTAGTTTTAGGTATGGGCACAAGAGGGCCATATTTTTGACAAGTTTATGGACAACAATCTCACAGAAGTGCCTTTTGCAAGTATAAGCAAATCAATCTGAGGAGGCTCTTCCTTTCTCATGGAATCCATAAGGGCATTTTTACAAAAATCTTGGATTAGGCAGGGTTCCACACTTGAGCAAAAAGCTCATATGGGCATGTTGAGCTTGTTTTAAGTGTAAGCAAATCTGCTCGAGGGGGGCTCTTCCTTTCTCGGGTTTATAATAGGTACTTTCCCACTACTATGCACTGTAAACCAAACCTCAAGCAAAATTGCCAGCTCCTTGCTTGAGGCTAGGTTAGACCAAGAAAAGCTGTAGGTAGGCTATCGGTTGTTTAACTCTTCCCTCTCTTTCTCTCCTCTATCTTTTTTTTTTGTAAAAAGCTATGGCAAAAGCAGTAGGCTGGCAACCTTGCTTTATGCACTGTAAACCAAGCCTCAAGCAAAATTGCCAGCCCCTTGCTTTAGGTGGTTAGACCCGAAAAAAAAACCTTGGTGATTTTTTCGAGTAAGATGTTGGCAATACTGCGAGAAAATAAGACTTATGCCTTACAAAAACAAACCATTAAGGCGAGCCCTCAAGCAAGATTGCCAGCTCCTTGCTTTAGGTGGTTAGACTAAAAAAAAACCTTGGTGATTTTTTCGAGTAAGAAGTTAGCAACACTGCAAGAAAATGAGGCTCATGCCTTACAAGAAAAATCCATTAAGGCGAGCCTCATTTTCTGGCGTGGCTCCGGCCCATGACCACTACTATCTAAAGTTACTAAATAAGAGTATACAAGTAATTGATATAATTTTTTTGTTCTTGTTGCTAGTGTTGGGTAATTACAGTTGTTGCAAAATATTAGCTCTCGCGTATGACAGTTTCTGAGTTTTGTTGGGTATATATAGACGAATCGAAATTTTACTTGTGTTGTTTCTAATGTTTAATATAGAAAGCAGATAACAAGAAAAAGAAGAAAAGAAACGTTGCAAGTAGATACGGAGTCTCAACCCAAACACATGTATGATCAGACAGGATGTCAACGATGCATTCATAACTAACATGTGATTATTCAAAAATTGAAATAGTGCAGTGGGAAACAATGAACTAACTAACTCTCTAGGCTTTTTAAACCCGAAGAGAGCAAAATACAAGCACAAGCGTAAATAATTGAATAAGTTCGAATCTTTTGATCTAGGTATGGATGCAGACAGGTACTAAGTTTTGTGTGTGAACACAATTGATAATGGAAAATCCCCTTCAATATAATAGCATAGTGGTAATGTTGGTCTTGCCTTGTTCCTATCGATAACATAGTGGTTACACGAAAGAAAGAAATTAAAAGAAGAAAACACTGTCCCCTATTAAGAAATACTTCTCGAAATTATTCAACTACTTTTTTCTCTTCCTATCTTCGTAACTAAAAAAAAATGTTTTGCCAAATGTTTGGATGACTAAGAAAATATTGAAACATATGATGTAATAATAAAAACGTTGTTGCATTGTAATCAAATGAATTCGTTGAATATGTAGAATATGATAGGATATATCTTAAAATGTTAGAAGCTTCCAAAAAAAAAAAAATAAAACTCCTGCAGGATTTTCCGTGTAGCAGTGAGACACACTAACTAAGTAACTAACTAACTAACTCCCTAGCCTTCTTAAACCCGAAGGTTCAGCAACACAGGTCTTCTATTTGTCCCTATCTTGAGCAAGTTCTATATAATCCTTTCCATCCCTACCGATTTTCTTTAGGTCCATCTCAACGTTGTCCCTCCATCTTCGTCTTGGTCTTCCTACAGGTCTCTTAAGTAGGCTTAATTCAGGAAATGCATGTTATTTTTTTCTTCATAAACTTTTGTCTTCTTGTTTAATATCTAAGATACTAAATGTTAAAATATCCAATAACAGTAATTGTGCCTGTGGATGCGAAAACTTGATCCCTTGCATTGACATTGAGAGTATTTGAAAATAAGATTCTTAGGAAAATATTTTAAAAGGGGATGAAGAAACAAGTGAATGGTGAAGGTTACATAATTTAGAAGTATATAATTTATGTTAGTTTCCAAGTATTATTAGATTGATGATTAAATCACAAATACTTAGGTGGGCACGAATGAGAAAGGAGATTTTACAGGAATCTTGTTGGGAAACCTGATGGTAAAGGACCAAAACGAAGATGGAGATGAATCTAAAAGAAATCTGTAAAGATTGTAATAGAATATATATAAATTTTGCTCAGGATAAGTACAAATTGAACTGTAACCACGAATTTCTCACAACGTTGCAACGTTTAGAAAGTCGTTTTCAATATTGAAAACAACGTTGAAACGTTTCGGTAAACGTTCTTATACGTTCTTAAACGTTTCAACGTTTATAGAAGAACGATAAAAACGTACTGTGATATTCATCTTCACGATTATTCAAACGTATCATTCATTCGCTGTTCATATTTTCCATCCTTAAATTCTAATAATTATTTTATCTAACAACAGATTAAATTAAATACCAAACATTATCGAGAAGCAATTCCCAAAACATTGTACTAAAATATTAACATTATAATAAGTGTCCTTGCATAGCCATTTCAGTCTTCAAACTGCTTCCAACGGCTTCCATACGTTGATTCGCAATTAGTCAAACATGTCAAATGTAACTGCTATTAGTAAACGTACGAGGAAAAATAGGTTTTGTAGAAATTCTCTTCTCAATAAGAATACTATATTACTACCTTTATTACATTAAATATTAATTAATTAATTAATTCTCTAGCACTCTTGATTCTGAAAATTCGTGGTTACAGTTCAATTTGTACTTATCCTGAGCAAAATTTATATATATTCTATTACAATCTATACAGATTTCTTTTAGATTCATCTCCATCTTCGT